>NC_134833.1:4481570-4539918 GCF_004210375.1 Tachypleus tridentatus | reverse complement strand
CCATGTATTGTATACAGTGTAGTGGCAATCACTGTTGACTACAGTTCAGCAAGTATTGTTTACAGTGTAGTGGCAATCACTGTTGACTACAGTTCAAAGGCATTGTTTACAGTGTAGTGGCAATCACTTCGTCGACTGCAGCTCAGCGTACTGTTCACGGTGTAGTGGCAATCACTGTCGACCAGCAGCTCAGCGTGAAAATCACTGTTCACTCAGTGTAGTGGCAATCACTGTCGACTGCAGTTTACTGTAGTAATTGCTCACGGTGTAGTGGCAATCAACTGTCGCCTGCAGTTTAGCTGCGGTGTACCATTCACTTTAAAATGTTATGTGTCTACTACCTTACCAATATCTTATCATTTCTGTATCAGGAGTTAATGATAAATCTAAAATAGCATTATTTCTAGTGGGTTCCTTGATTAATTGGAGAAATATGAATCTTGAACAGTTTCCAGAAACCTTTCTCCCTTATGGTTTGACTAGCATTTCCAAGTTAAATATACCGTAATTATGACTTTAGTGACAGCTGAAATTTTAATCTCACTGTGATGTTTCTCACTAATTTTACCAGTTTCATCTGGTGGTCTGTAACAGATTTATAACCACTAACAGAAACCCAAATCAATTCAATTTTCTTGCTGTTATCACTAACCCTATCAACCCTTGTATTTTTTACTGATATGGTTTTAGCATCTCATATTTAAACTTTCATTTAACTACATTTTATTTGTTATAACAATTAGAATAGCATAAAATCTCAGCAAATAAATCATATTTTAATGGTATTTAAGTTTGAAATTTTTAATTGTACAAGGCAGTATTTAAAAAATTCTTAATTTCCCCAGTGTGATACATAAATAATAATTGAAATGTTCACTAGACATTCATGCAGGCTGATTTTACTAGTTGCATTTAGTTATGAGTGATGTAATCCACTTGCACAGTGTGCCTCTTGTAATTTACTACTTATACTGACACAAACAGTAGTTAGTCAGGCTCCAAATGGCACTGAAAAGGGTAAAGAAAACAATAATTATAAATAAGTTTTATAAACTTGGAGCTGCTTAGGATAGATGAATGTGGTTTCATATTGCAATATGAAGTCATTCTAGAAAGAAACAAAGGGTAATTTAGATTTATATTGGTGGTTATGACATTGATCAAAGTGACTGAATACATTTGAGTTAGGTTAGAGAAAAATAACATATAAACTATCAAGTTTTACTTAAAAGAAAATAAAATGTATTCAGGAGGTTTTAGGGATTACAGAAAGGAGGTTTGATATAAGAGAAAGTATATCTTCAGTTTTAACAAATTATTTTACACAGAGACTGTTAAAAATAAATACTCAATATATTCATGGAAAAAATTATTTTCTTTTATTGAAAACACTTCATTAAAAATATTATGTTAAAGACTTGTAATATTAAGTGCAATACTGCCAAATTTTGTGAAGATATGCATGCTATATTGAAAGTTACAAATATTGAGTACAAAAAGATCACATGGTTGGTCATATTGACCAGCCTCATGTTAAGAGAGTTGATATTCTCAGCTTCAACAGGAGGTAACTCACTATTTACATACACAACCACTCCACCCCCTCTCTTTACTGCTCTATTCCTGTTAAATAACTTATATAACCATGTCATTCAAAGAAACTTTGTCATCAGAATTATCTTCATTTAACCATGTGTTTCAGTTATTCCCTATTACATCAAATTTTCTGTTTCTACTAGTGTCCTAACTTTATTTTTTCTATTTCCTGTACTTCTAGCATTATCATAATAACAATTAAGCCTGTTTTTATAACTACATTTATGTTAATTTTCTATGCTAAACTTTCCTCTAACTCTCAGTTCTGATCATCTTTAGTTAATCTTTGCTCTCACAACTATCTATTTCTACTTTAAAACTTCCCTTACAGCTAAGTTAATAATCCTTGCAAACATTCCAGACTCTTTTTACTTGTTTTGGATTGGATGGTTTACAATTGTTTCCTCTTCACACTAAACTGGCTATCCTGCTCATCTTTTCATATTAATTTCAGCCAAGCATTTAGCTCTTCTGAGTTACTCAAAATTTCATCTCATAAATTAATTTTATCAGGGATACTGCTGACAATTAATTGTAGTCTTTTTATCAAGCACCTGTACTTTTTAGTTAGCTTATCTTACCTAATCTTCCTTGTATTGTATTGTACACACAAAAACTGGATTGTTGTCAGTCCCTTTCTTTATATCTCTTGCTTTGTCACTTGTTTCTTTCATCTGTGTTCCAGGATAGCATAATCTAGTTCTTTTCTCCCTGTTTACCTCACAAACTATTCCATCCATATGCTATGTCACAGAATCATCTATAACTACAACGTAAGTTCATAATCCATGTCATTTTCAATTCCTATTTCTTTCCCTTCTTCCAGTAGCTCCTGGACTACGTAAGCCAAGGGCTGAAATCTATTGCACGGATTTGTATATTTATTTATTTGCTTGTGTAATAAACATTGGATGGATGTAATATAGTTAAAATATATTATATTTTTCCGTACAGGAAAAGAATCATTTGCTGAAAGAAGTTAAGAACTTAAAGAAATGCAACATTCAAATTACTGATGAGTTGAAACAGTACTATGAAGAATGGAACCAGAAAGAACAAGATTTTAAACAGCAGTGTGAAGAATGGAACCAGAAAGAACAAGATTTTAAACAGCAGTGTGAAGAATGGAACCAGAAAGAACAAGATTTTAAACAGCAGTGTGATGAATGGAACCAGAAAGAACAAGATTTTAAACAGCAGTGTGAAGAATGGAACCAGAAAGAACAAGATTTTAAACAGCAGTGTGAAGAATGGAACCAGAAAGAACAAGATTTTAAACAGCACTGTGAAGAATGGAACCAGAAAGAACAGGAGCTAGAAGAACAATTAACAGATGCGAGAAATCTTGCCAATAAATACTCTCAACAGGTGGAGTTATTAATGATTGAACAGGAGAATAAAGATAAATGTTCAGAAAAAAATGAGATAGATATGAGAATTCAAATTAATAAATTAGAAACGGAAGTTTTGGCTATGAAACAAAACACTGTGGAGATTAAAGAAGAATTAGAGAAAGAAAGGTCACTGAAACAGGAGTTCCACGAAACTGTATCTTCTCTTGAATTAGAAGTTGAAAGTCTGGAAATGAAGCAAAAGGAATTACTTGAAGATTTGGACAAACAGCTGAAAGAAAATGAAGAAAAGTCCAATTTACTGGAACAACAGTCAGAAAAGTTAAACATATTAACAGAGAAACTGCAAATGAAAGAAAACACTATTCAGAAATTTGAAAGTGCCAAAAATGAACTGAATGAAAGGGTTCAAGGTGTATTGAATTCAAATGATAATATGAGAAACCTGATGGAGGAAGTTGGAAAGGACAACACAGAATTAAAAGTACAGCTAGCTTCTGAAAAGAAAAAACAGAGCTAAAATGCATGAACTGGAATGTATGGAACAAACAAAACAGGAATTAGAAAATGATATTTTATTATTAAAGTCTAAACTTAAAAGTGTACAAGAAGACTTGGAAATTAAAGAAGATGAATTAACAAGATCCAGGTCATCAATTAGAGAACTGGAAGTTCGAATGAAATGTCTATCTGAACAGTCTGCAGACATTCAGGTTTCTTCACTTGTTGAGAAACTCTGATGTTGAAGAAATGAACCGCAAGCTTGGTGATGACTTGAAGTTACTTGGTAGTGATCTCAAGTGTAACATTGATGGCCATTTACAAGAAAAGATGTTTCTCACACAGAAAATCTCAGAATTAGAAAAGCAAAAGGAAGACTTAGCACTTGAACTACAAGAGAAAAACAAAAGCTTTTCAGAAAAAGAAAGTTATTTAGACAAAATATCACAGAATGTCCCTTATTTAGAGAGTCTTGTAGAAGAACAAGAAAATATGATTGATAGTATTCACAAGAGTATTACTGCCTCTCTTCAGAAACACCAGAGACTTTGTAGGCAGTTGAATATAGTACTAGAAGTGTTACATTTAAAAGATATTATTGAAGATCAGAGCTCTTCATCATCTACATTTTTTAAAAGCCTTTTGCAGTAATGGAAGATAGAGGTCTAATACCTCGTGATAAAATGTGTGATGACGCGCTTTTGCCATCATTCATACACTCAAACGAACCATGGCAAAGCTTGAATTCCTTATAATCAAACGATGTCCTCGCAAGAATTAGAAAATTCTTGTAACTTGAATAACAAGCTAATTGCAGCAGTTAAAGAGCATCAGCGAAAATGTACGGTATTTCCTATGAACTTGATGCCACTGAAAATGTTGTTTCAGACATTAAAAGGAGCATGGTAAACCACGGATTGCTGAAGCTGTTCGTAGTAACAACTTCAAGAAAAACGAAAACTTCTAGGAAAACTACGACAGCAACTTCAAGCAACCAGAGAAGACTGGAATCGTGTGAGAATCAAGAACTGTGAATCAGAAATAGAATGGCGTAATCTTCGAGAGGAATTTGCAAATAGACATAAACAGACAAGCGAAGAAAGTGGATTTGTTGAAGATAGCCGCTTTCTGACAATAGTACACCATTAACTGAAGTGCAAGCATCAGATATGGAGTGTCTTGTTCCTTTATCCTCATCTGTTGGTAGTGCATCTGTGACATCCCCTCACAGTAGCCTTGAAGCTGATATGTCTGTTCCAACTTCCCCAATTGATGGAGCTACTGCTGGTGAGGACTTGTTACCAAAAGATGAATCTGGCCAAACAAAAAGCAGGTTAGACATACTGGAAGAGCAGTGCCAACTATTGTATGCAAGTCTTGTGCAAAGTTCAAAGAGGAATGAATATTTGAAAGAAAAGTTAGATGCCATTCTAGGAAATTCAGAGCAAGAGTCTGTACCGCTCATCGCAGTAGTGATTGTGGTACAACTTCTGGGACAACAAAATCTGAGATGATGGCAATTCCAGATGATTCTAGTCTAAATATAAAAGAGAACCTACCAGGTATTTCTAGCAGTGTCTTAATGGTAGAACAAGTTGATAGTGGTGATGAAGTAGACATGAAAAGTGAAACTTCAGTCATCGGTGATATAGCTACTGGCACTGGGCAAGTTTTCCATCAACAAAATGTAACATTACCAGAAATTGATGAAGTTAGTGCATGCAACATAGAAGAGGAGTCACAGGGTTTATTATGTGAAAATGAATTACCTGCTGTGGAAAAGTACCAAGAATATATTGTAAATAATACAAGAAAGAATGCTTTACAGGACCTGGTACGTCATTTGAAGAGCGAGAAAGCTCTTTACAAAGCTCGAGAAGCTGACTTGAAAGCTCAAGTAGAACTTTTACAGATTTCAAAACAGGAATTGGAAAAGAAACTAGAATTATATGAACA
The DNA here is from genome assembly GCF_004210375.1 of Tachypleus tridentatus. Taxonomy (NCBI): domain Eukaryota; kingdom Metazoa; phylum Arthropoda; class Merostomata; order Xiphosura; family Limulidae; genus Tachypleus; species Tachypleus tridentatus. The sequence continues at coordinate 4,534,513 of NC_134833.1, read as the reverse complement.
AGAAAAGAATGTTGTTTTTTGTAAGGACTTTGATTTCAGGTTAGCAAATAGAAAGAGAAGCAAGGACTTTGTTACAAGTTTTATTGTTTAGTCTTTGATTGAAACATGGTATTCAATGTATTCTAGTTCTGTTTATAAAACTTATATTCTCTATGAATGAAACACACAGTATTAGATGTATTCTAGTTCCATTTACTAATGTGTTAGTGAATTTAGCTTCCTTTCACATAAGATTAAGAAATTTCTTCCTTTGGATTTTCTAGCAGTTCAAAATGTGGTGTTTACTCTTATTCTGTAATTTGTTGCATAGTAAATATTTTTTCAATATTTTCTTTTAAATGTAAGCTTTTTTTTTTTTATTGTTCCTGCTGAACTTTAATAAAAGTGTATAAATTTGTTTAAAGTTTTAATTACATGTACAGGGAACAAGCAGAAGTGGACAGCTTCAAAGACAAGGCTAGTGTTGTAGAAAACTAAAGAACACGATTAACTTTGTGTATTGCTGACCTTCAGCAACAAGTATTGGAAAGAGATAATACTGTTGAAATCCTAAACAACAAACTGAAGGAGTTGAACGATGAACTTGAAAGTGTACGAGGAACCCTAGAACACGAGGTATCCACGCTGAGATTTCAGCTGAGCACAGAAGCTTTGAAGTACGAACAGACACAGAAGGTTGGTCATAGGAGTGAACCCTTACTACGCCATGGTCTGCACAGTGTTCAATTTGATGAGTGTATCAGCTAATCACTTGTAACTTGTATTCAAGTATAAAATGTACTTCAACATGCATTAGTTTATTTTATAATTTACATGATGTGTGAAAACTAAAAAGCTTCTGAAACTTTTATCCTGCTAGAACAACTAATGTAACAAATCACAATTAACATGTATGCAAGAGTAATTCTTGTTGTTGTTATTACTTATCTGTTCTGTGTGTAATATCTGTTTCTAGCATTACTCAGAACAGGAAACAGGGATGTTAGAGATGAAGAAAATATGAGTAAACAAGAGCAACTGATTGTCTCTCTAGAAGAAGCGTTAACAGGAATAAAAGAAGAGCGAGAAATTGAAAAGAACAACAGTGGGAAGAGGTATGTTACAGTTACACAGAAAGGTATGTTACAGTTACACAGAAAGGTATGTTTAAGGTATCGTGATGTTTTATCCTACTTTCCTAAAACTGATATAAATATTTCTGATTAATACATGCTATTATTATTATTAATCATAACTTCTGTACATGGTCAAATTTTAGTAAGTTACATAGCTCAGAAACTAACATTGTAAACTCATTGATAACATCTGTTATGTACCTAACTTAGTAACTAAGGTTTAACTTATACAAAAGTAAAGCTGTAGTAACTAGCTTATTTCACACAATAATGTACCATAGTTAGTATTAACTCATATTTCATGCTTATTGATTATAAAGTGTCATACTATCTTAACTTAACAAGTGTTTCATATTTAAAACACTTCCAAATGAATCAAGTCATCTAACCTTCCTATGACTATAATTTACTCACTGAACACTTCTGGATGATCTAAAACACCTAACCTTTCTGTGGCCCCTCAGTGTGGATTCTTGAATGTGGTGAGGGGGACCTCACAGGGAAGGTTCTGTTCTTTAAGTTTACCTCCTCTGGGATCTAAACATCCACCCATGTGAAAAGGGGGAGAGGATCCTGGTGGTTGAGGGTTCCAACCCTTACACACCACTTTGGCTTTGAATTCCTGTAGATGGGCAGCCTTGGGGTGGCCCTTCATTCAGTCGGCTGGTCCACTTGGGCTAGGGTTAGCCATGTACCAGTGTTGGATGTTCTCAACAGGTGTTGTGGACATTATATCTGATACTGGTGTTTGGATATAGTGCTTGTTTGACATTGTAGTGTGTCCCCTCATAGTGCTCCATGGTGGGTGGGATCAGTGGGCAAAATTTCCTTTCTTTATTATGGATGCTTCAATTAAAAAATCTTAATAAAATAATGGAAAACAGTGTATAGTTAAACGACAACGCCTTGAAGATTCTGAGCAGTAATCCTCACCACCTGTACCACCTCATTTGCTTATATTGCACTCTCTTTCAGATAAACCTTTAGGGCAAATGTCTCCATTTTTCATTCAGTAGGGACTAGAGGGACTTGCTGGCTTTTCAAAGTCAGTAAAAAAGATTTGATCTGGTGACATATTGGTGGAAATATTCACATCTCAACACAGTGAACTCCTGTTGCATTCAAAGGCAACTGGGGATATACCTACAGAGGTTACACCTCATGCTACTTTGAATCCATCACAAGGAGTTATGGTTGAGAGGGATTTGAAGAATTTTCTCAAGTCAGAAATTCAGTGAGGCGTTTCTCTACTCGCAAAGATGGAATTGTGGTGCCGACCAATGTCCTCATTCTGACATTTACGTCACCACATTCACCTGCCACTATCAAGGCCGGTTATCTTAATTGCAGAGTATGGTCATACATTCCAAATCCTCTCAGATGTTTCCAGTGTCAGTGGTTCGGTTAATGGATGATGTCATGTCGTGGTTCCTTGATGTGTGCTCGTTGCAGTGGCAAGGACCATGATGCCAATGAGTGTGAAACAGACTCTCATTGCATCAATTGCAATGGCTCTCACCCGTTATACTTTCGTTCTTGCCCTACATGGTTGGAAGAAAAATAGGTGCAGCATTTGAAAATGATTCATAATATTACCTATCCCGAGGCTCAGATTGCTGGCCACCACCTCATCTTGGATTTGGATGTATGCTGCTGCACTTCATTCCACAGCGACTGTGGGTGTGCAAACAGATTTCTCTTTGCTTCTTAAAGAATCGCTCTCCAAAAAATGAAGTCTTTTGACATCCATGGTTAAAAAAGTAGATGAATCAATTTCAACACCTATCTCTGTCCCTTATATACATTCCACCAAACCTCAAGATCCACATCCTTTGGTTCCAGGTACAGGCATTTCCTCGGTTTTATCTTTCTCACTCACCCCAAGATACAAAAGAATCATTCGCTCACGTCCTCAGTATCATAGAATCCCTTTCCAACAACCAAGACCTGACCAATTGACACAGAGCAGTATCCATGGAGGTCGATAGACCTCCTTCGAATAAAGAAAGTAAGGAAAAAAGACATGGTCATAAACAGAAGGGTTCTCTGCCGAGTTTGCCTACACATAAATAAAAAATGGCCAACCTGATATAATGGAACTGTCGAGGTTTATGTTCTAATCTGGATAACATCAAAACACTGATTGTTTCCTACCATTCTGTTTGTCTCTCCTTACAGGAAATATTTCTGAAACCTGCCTATACAGTCATCTTTTGGCAGTTTTCTTTATACAGAAATGATAGGCTGTGTGATGGAGGAATGCACGGAGGGTGGCACTGTTGGTTGATCAGCATGTGCCCACCCTGTCTTTTCAACTCGACACACCCTTGGAGGCTGTAGCCATCTGTTTCCTTGGGGTCATACCATCACTGTTTGTTCTCTACCTGACATAGACATTAACCCCTCTGTGGAAGTGCTGGTATTGATATGAGGGGTCACTCTGTAGAGTGTATGCTTTCTGATCACAACTTATCTCTTTTTAATACTGGTTCTTCTACCTATTTCCATGCACCAGTCAGTCCGTTACTGACTCTCAGTTTGTTCCTCTTCATTACTTTACCATTTTTCATGGAGGGTTGACAATAATCTATGAGGCAGTGATCATTTTCCTATAATCCTGAGAGAGACTGGCCGTCATTGATGCCACCTGATCCGTATGTCCCGGTGGAAGGTGGATCAGGCAAATTGTCCCTCTCTCACTGCTCTCAAGAGAACTTGATTCTGCCATTGTCTGTAAGCCATCAATAGATGACTGTGTGGCAGCAGTAACTGACTGTATTGTACAAGCAGATGCTTAATGTATTCTTAAAACCTCGACATGTTTTCCACTATGTCATCGTCCATATTGGAATTCTGCCTATCAAATGGCACGGAAGGCTCAAAAATGAGCCTGGGATACTTTCCATTGATATCCCACATTCTCGAACTGCATCGCTTTCCAGTGGGTCCGTGCAGATACTTGATGGGTAAGACACCAAAGCCAGAAGGAATCTTGGATTAAGTTCACAATCAGCATATCCTCTACCACCAGTTTCAAAGTCATTTGAGACAAGATTTAAAAGGTCAGTGGCCAATATCACTCTGTCCCCCTCTCAATCTTGCTTTCTGATGACCAGGAAGTAACTGATACCCAGAGCATTGCCGATATTCTATGTGAAAGCTTTTGCTGGGTATCTAGCACTTCTGCCTCTTCTTCTGCTTTCTTGGCCATAAAGACTTGGGCAGAGCAATCACCTCTTTTCTTTCCAGCTGATTGTCTCTATGACTATAATCATCCCTATACATTGATGGAGCTCAAACTGGCCCTTCATTGGTCTGGCAGTACATTGGTTGGACCTGATGATATACACTATGAGATGCTGCGCCATCTATCTCCTGCTTCTTATGCTATCCTTCTGGTTGTTTTTAACTGGATCTGGCAGGAGAATGTTTTTCCTGATGCCTAGAACCAGACTAAAGGAATCTTGGAATCCTTCCCAGGCTTGGAGAAAGGCAGGACAACAAACTACTATCCATTTGCTTTGATGTGCTCTCTCTGTAAGACCTTAGAGAGGATGGTTAATGTTCGTCTTGTTTGGTTCCTCAAATCAAACAACTTCCTCTCGCCCACCCAATATGGGTTCCGACGACAATTCTCCACCATGGACCACCTTATTCGACTTGAAACGTCAATCAGAGAAGTCTTTCTCAAACAACATCCTGTGTCAATATTCTTTGACATTGAGAAGGCTTATACAACATGAAGGTATGGCATTTTGTGAGACCTTCATATATATATGGGTGATGTGGCCATTTGCCAATTTTTATTAAAATTTTTTAATGGACAGGAGAATCCAAGTTTGTGTGTGTTCGACACTTTCCTGTTTTTTTTTTGCAGGAACTTGGAGTCCCTCTGGGCTGTGTTTTGAGTGTCACACCTTTCAGTATAAAATTAATGCCATCACTGAACAACTCCCTCTTGCTGTTGCAAACGGGCTCAACATGAGGTAAAGGAGCAGCAACTACAGAATCTACTCAATTGTTTACTGAAGTGGACCACAGCAAATGACTTTACCTTCTCTTTCTCTAAAACTGTTTGCATGCACTCTTTTTGCCAACGGGGTATTCACTCTCATCCTGAACTCTGTATTGGTGAAGTTTTGCTGCCTTTGGTCTATGAGACCAAGTTCTTGGGGCTTATCTTTGACATCAAGCAGCTACGGGCCAAATGTACAAGAACACTGAAGTAAAAGATATATCATGCTCTCATTCAATTGAAACTCTACTATGGATCACTGGTCTATGGCTCTGCCAGACCATTGGCCTTAAAGATGTTAGACCCTATTCATCATCAAGGACTTTGGCTCTGAACTGGGGAAGTGCAGAATGTACCTCCACCATTTGCAATTGTCTTTACTATATGCTTTGAAACTTTGTTCCTTACTAAAGTATCCCGCCTGAGGTTGTGTTTTCTTTCCTCGATGAACCATAGTCTTTCAGAACATACGGTTTGCCATTGCTCCTTTTGGCCTTCATATCCAGGTGCAGTTAGATGAATTGGGTCTGTCCCTGGAAAACATTGCTGTATCCACTGGTCAACCCATCCCACCATGGCTTCTTACAGTCCCCAGTTGTGACCTGTCTTTAAGTCATCTGAGAAAAGTAGACACTCCTGATTGGAAATACTGACTGCTATTTGCTGAACATCTTTCAAACCATCCTTCCATTCTTATTTATACAGATGGTTCAAAATCAGGTGACTGTGTCGGCTCTGCCATGGTTTGTTGTGGTTCGGTGGCTGTGTGCAGAATGCTTTTTACAGCATCTGTATTCACTGCTGAACTGTATGCCATTTCTCTTGCCCTGGATCACATAGAAGCTAAGCAGTACTCGAAGTGCAGAACTTATACTGACTCGTTTAGTTCTCTACTGGCCCTGTAATCGCTTCACGTTGGTTCACACCCTATTGTCGCTAATATTCAAAACAGACTGGCCCATTTCTCTTTAACGTCTACTTCTATCCAGTTTTTCTGGATACCAGGCCATGTTGGTATTTGCGGGAATGAGCTCACTGACATTGCAGCTTAGTTTATCTGCTCTGGCACTATCACCGCTGTGCCTGTCCCATGAACCATGGTCCTGTATTCAAGGCTCGGCTCTGTGCCAGCTGGCAGTTGACTTGGAGTCTTGTTAGCGTAAGGATCGGAAAGAGGAAGTTGTTCTAACTAGACTACGCATTGGTCACAGTTTTTCAACTCATTGTTTTCTTTTATCTGGAACTGACAGATCAGTGTGTAGTCTGTGTAACACTCAGATCACAATAAACCGCATTTTACTTTCTTGTCATCATTATGATTCACAACGATGGCACCATTTTGAGCATGTTCTGTTAGAAGGTTTCTCTATAACTTTAGACAGTGTTATTGGTTATGGTAACACTGTCCAACTTGGTAATGTTTTTAGTTTTTTAAAGGCCATTAATCTTTTTCATGCCATTTAAGTTTAATTTATACTTTACCCTTTTAAATGTGGCTCTCTTTTTAAAAATCACAGTTCATCTAGTTCAATTTGAAATTAGAAACTGATCGTAACATTAAGTAACTTGAAACCAGAACTGGAAAGGCCAACTTCAGGTGACTGACAGTGGTTTTTGTACTTACCTGTTATTCTTGCTGGCTAATTATGGTTATTACAGTCATGCTACAGAAAGTTCTTTACAACTTGAATTACTGTAGTTTTGCTCTTGACGTTGTAGACTAGATGTAAACATTGGTTTTATGCCATTTATTTATTTATTTTTTAACCTTGTTTTGTTTTACCTTAATTTCCTTTTACCTTTTTACTGGATATTTGGTGCAGATAGCCCAGCTGGTTTGTGCCAGAAAACACTAAAGCAAACAACCAATCTTCCTGTGGCTGTGGTGTACACACTAAACTTGTCTAAAGAACAATGACATCTAACCTTCCTGTGGCTGTGGTGTACACACTAAACTTTTCTAAATGAACAATGACATCTAACCTTCCTGTGGCTGTGGTCTACACACTAAACTTTTCTAAATGAACAATGACATCTAACCTTCCTGTGGCTGTGGTCTACACACTAAACTTTTCTAAATGAACAATGACATCTAACCTTCCTGTGGCTGTGGTCTACACACTAAACTTTTCTAAATGAACAATGACATCTAACCTTCCTGTGGCTGTGGTGTACACTAAACTTTTCTAAATGAACTGACATCTAACCTTCCTGTCTAAATGAACAATGACATCTAACCTTCCTGTGGCTGTGGTGTACACACTAAACTTTTCTAAATGAACAATGACATCTAACCTTCCTGTGGCTGTGGTGTACACACTAAACTTTTCTAAATGAACAATGACATCTAACCTTCCTGTGGCTGTGGTGTACACACTAAACTTTTCTAAATGAACAATGACATCTAACCTTCCTGTGGCTGTGGTCTAACCTTCCTGTACACACTAAACTTTTCTAAATGAACAATGACATCTAACCTTCCTGTGGCTGTGGTGTACACACTAAACTTGTCTAAATGAACAATGACATCTAACCTTCCTGTGGCTGTGGTGTACACACTAAACTTGTCTAAATGAACAATGACATCTAACCTTCCTGTGGCTGTGGTGTACACACTAAACTTTTCTAAATGAACAATGACATCTAACCTTCCTGTGGCTGTGGTGTACACACTAAACTTTTCTAAATGAACAATGACATCTAACCTTCCTGTGGCTGTGGTGTACACACTAAACTTTTCTAAATGAACAATGACATCTAACCTTCCTGTGGCTAAACTTTTCTAAATGAACAATGACACTAACCTTCCTGTGGCTGTGGTGTAAACTTTTCTAAATGAACAATGACATCTAACCTTCCTGTGGCTGTGGTGTACACACTAAACTTGTCTAAATTAACAATGACACCTAACCTTCCTGTGGCTGTGGTGAACACACTAAACTTGTCTAAAGAACAATGACATCTAACCTTCCTGTGGCTGTGGTCTACACACTAAACTTTTCTAAATGAACAATGACATCTAACCTTCCTGTGGCTGTGGTGAACAATACACACTAAACTTGTCTAAATTAACAATGACACCTAACCTTCCTGTGGCTGTGGTGTACACACTAAACTTGTCTAAATGAACAATGACATCTAACCTTCCTGTGGCTGTGGTGTACACACTAAACTTGTCTAAATGAACAATGACATCTAACCTTCCTGTGGCTGTGGTGTACACACTAAACTTTTCTAAATGAACAATGACATCTAACCTTCCTGTGGCTGTGGTGTACACACTAAACTTTTCTAAATGAACAATGACATCTAACCTTCCTGTGGCTGTGGTGTACACACTAAACTTTTCTAAATGAACAATGACATCTAACCTTCCTGTGGCTGTGGTGTACACACTAAACTTTTCTAAATGAACAATGACATCTAACCTTCCTGTGGCTGTGGTGTACACACTAAACTTTTCTAAATGAACAATGACATCTAACCTTCCTGTGGCTGTGGTGTACACACTAAACTTTTCTAAATGAACAATGACATCTAACCTTCCTGTGGCTGTGGTGTACACACTAAACTTGTCTAAATGAACAATGACATCTAACCTTCCTGTGGCTGTGGTGTACACACTAAACTTGTCTAAATTAACAATGACATCTAACCTTCCTGTGGCTGTGGTGTACACACTAAACTTTTCTAAATGAACAATGACATCTAACCTTCCTGTGGCTGTGGTGTACACACTAAACTTTTCTAAATGAACAATGACATCTAACCTTCCTGTGGCTGTGGTGTACACACTAAACTTTCTAAATGAACAATGACATCTAACCTTCCTGTGGCTGTGGTGTACACACTAAACTTTCTAAATGAACAATGACATCTAACCTTCCTGTGGCTGTGGTGTACACACTAAACTTTTCTAAATGAACAATGACATCTAACCTTCCTGTGGCTGTGGTCTACACACTAAACTTGTCTAAATGAACAATGACATCTAACCTTCCTGTGGCTGTGGTGTACACACTAAACTTTTCTAAATGAACAATGACATCTAATCTTCCTGTGGCTGTGGTGTACACACTAAACTTTTCTAAATTAACAATGACACCTAATCTTCCTGTGGCTGTGGTGTACACACTAAACTTTTCTAAATTAACAATGACACCTAACCTTCCTGTGGCTGTGGTGTACACACTAAACTTGTCTAAATTAACAATGACACCTAACCTTCCTGTGGCTGTGGTGTACACACTAAACTTTTATAAATTAATAATGACACCTAACCTTCCTGTGGCTGTGGTGTACACACTAAACTTTTATAAATTAATAATGACACCTAACCTTCCTGTGGCTGTGGTGTACACACTAAACTTTTCTAAATTAATAATGACACCTAACCTTCCTGTGGCTGTGGTGTACACACTAAACTTGTCTAAATGAACAATGACATCTAACCTTCCTGTGGCTGTGGTGTACACACTAAACTTTTCTAAATTAATAATGACACCTAACCTTCCTGTGGCTGTGGTGTACACACTAAACTTTTCTAAATGAACAATGACATCTAACCTTCCTATGGCTGTGGTGTACACACTAAACTTTTCTAAATGAACAATGACATCTAACCTTCCTGTGGCTGTGGTGTACACACTAAACTTTTCTAAATGAACAATGACATCTAACCTTCCTGTGGCTGTGGTGTACACACTAAACATGTCTAAATGAACAATGACATCTAACCTTCCTGTGGCTGTGGTGTACACACTAAACTTGTCTAAATGAACAATGACATCTAACCTTCCTGTGGCTGTGGTGTACACACTAAACTTTTCTAAATTAACAATGACATTTAACCTTCCTGTGGCTGTGGTGTACACACTAAACTTTTCTAAATTAACAATGACACCTAACCTTCCTGTGGCTGTGGTGTACACACTAAACTTTTCTAAATTAACAATGACACCTAACCTTCCTGTGGCTGTGGTGTACACACTAAACTTTTATAAATTAATAATGACACCTAACCTTCCTGTGGCTGTGGTGTACACACTAAACTTTTATAAATTAATAATGACACCTAACCTTCCTGTGGCTGTGGTGTACACACTAAACTTGTCTAAATGAACAATGACACCTAACCTTCCTGTGGCTGTGGTGTACACACTAAACTTGTCTAAATTAATAATGACACCTAACCTTCCTGTGGCTGTGGTGTACACACTAAACTTTTATAATTTAATAATGACACCTAACCTTCCTATGGCTGTGGTGTACACACTAAACTTTTCTAGATGATCCAAACCACCTTACGTTCCTGTGGCTCGGGTTTACACACTAAATAGTTCTAAATGAAGAATGGCATTTATTCTTTGTTTCCCAAGTATTATGTTTACACCTTGAACAACTTCTAGACAGACCTGAATTTGTTTGTGTGTAAAGTTGGAATTGTAAAAAGAACAAGTGTTTGAGAAATTTAGAGCTATTAGACTTTAGTACGATGATGACAAATACAAATTACTATTTTTTTTTTTTTTAGTTGGAGGAGCTCAGTATTACATTATCTACAAGAGAAGAAGAGTGCATGACATTGAATGAGGAAGTGAAAAGGGTAGGTTATTAATGTATCATGTAAATAAAAAAACTTGTGAGAAGTTGTATTGTGCATTAGATATTTAAGAAAAGATTTTTAAATGTGTATTACAAATAGAAAAACAAATATTGACTTGTACTAAACTTAGCTATTTCATTGCAACATTATCTTTTGTATATGGAAATTGAAATGTAATTTTTGTTCTTGCAGCTAACAAAAGAACTTGATGGTGAAAAGGAGACTTCAAAGATATTTCTTTCAATACTAGAAGAACAAAAATCACAACTGGAAAACACTGTTAGTGAACTTTTACAATTGAGGGGAGATAATGAGCTTATGACAGAGAAACTGTTTAAATTAACTAAGTAAGTTAATTAACTGAGCAAGTTCATTAACTCAACAGCTTTAAAATCTGTTGAAAAACCAAAGTTGAAGTAATTTGTTGTTAGGTATTTTGTAAATGATTTAACCCTTTTGCTACAAGTTTGTAATATACACAAGTGCATCTACACACTTGTGTAATGCTAAGTATTTGCACTATAACGTTTGATACAGCATGTGTATCTTTGCAAAATTTGGTTTACATTGAGTAAAGATAACAAGTATATTGCACACAAAAAAATCAGGTTTTTAATGAAAACGTTTTGCTAAATATTCGTGAAAACTAGTCTGAATGCAAAGTGATTTCATGTTACAATTAAAAAAATTACTTGCTCCAAATATCTCAATCTCTAAGATCTTCTAAATACATTTGTTTTCAGTAAGATTTCATATTTTGTTATTTTCTATACTTTTAACTGTGTGGGATCTGTCACTTGATCAATCTCATAAACATAATAAAAAATCAGTAAATAAATATATAAATTGTGTTGTGTTTGACTACATTTCATAATGCAAAAAATGCAAATGTTTAAGTAGCTTAAGTCTCATAATGCTGTATATGTACATTTATATCTATTATTTTATTGGCTTTCTAGTCATGCCTAGCTAATGCTACATAATTTTGGTGGTATGCGTTTGGATCCAGTAATATAAAACTGACGCTATTGTGTTTTAGTGGACTAGTGTTTTGTAATATACAGACACATTCAATTACTATATATATATATATATATATGTATTGCTATTTAGAAATAAATTATTAAATGTATTTTTCTCAAAACATAAAACAGTAAATCAAGAAGCAGAGCAAACAATTATCTCTCATCACTGTGACCTTTGTGTTAGGTTGTTGCTGGATATAGGTTACTAAATCCTTTAAAATTTTGAACAAGGAAGATATGAAACAATTTTTAGGGTTTATATGTACACTCGATTAACCAAAAAACTAAATAAATAACTACAGTGATACCATAAACTTCCATTATAATCTATCAAGCTTAGTAACTAAGATTTATTTAGGTTTTAAAAAATATGAAACTTTGAGCAAACATCACTTATCTCATCGATATTGTTGTAGTATTTTTACGATTAAAACTACTCTGGGGATATTCTAAGCTGTTGAGTGGTTATTCACATGTCAAGTATTGAAATAAGTGTGTATAAGGGACCGTTTCAAAATATGGATCAGTGCCACCATATATGATTCACTACATAAAACATCTCACCAAACTAAAAAAATACGAGGTTCTAATTTTATATCTTCATAATGTTGGTAATTTGAGTTCCTAATTTATATGAAAACTACAGACTTAGCATTCTGACACCACAAACATCTAATTTTAAACAGAGCTGCTTTCAACATACCATGGAACTTACTAAAATCGATATTTAAAATGTTTTTCAATATTTACTATTAAATTCAGAAAGTAACCCATATATAATATTAAAGTTTGAATTATAACCTACAGTTTGACTCCAAACTGATTTACATAAATTCATAAAGTAGTAGTTAAATAAAATTTGAAATGCAAGTCAACAAATGCAATGACATGACCTTTGACTGTCATGAAAGGGTTAATCTGCTGTCTGTATTTTCCGTAGCAGTGAATTACTGAATATTTTTCTTTGACAAAATTAGAAGGCAAAGTCGTTTGTTACCAGATATACATTGTAACTCAGGTAATTCTACTTTTGGTCCAGCATAGCCAGGTGGTTAAGGCCCTCAACTCGTAATCTGAAGATCGCAGATTTGAATTCTTGTTACACCAAACATGCTTGCCATTTCAGGTGTGGGGGTGTTATAATGTTATGGCCATCCCCACTATGCATTGGTAAGAGTAGTTCAAGAATTGGCTGTGGGTGGTGATGACTAGCTGCCTTACAGTGCTACATTATGGACGGCTAGTGCAGATAGCCCTTGTGTAACTTTGCATGAAATTCTAAAAGAAACAATTCTACTTATGAGTTTTATTTTACTCTTGAGTTATTCATTTATGACTTTGAAAGGATGGTTTATATACTGTAATTATCTTCCAGAGGTTTGAATTTAAACAGACAATGACTGTGTTATCTTTATTTATTCACGGCTCTGTAATAGAGAACTTAAATAAGATTTACATTACACTATAGGTATTCAAAGATGGTCTATTTTTTGGACCCTAGAAAGGTTTAACTTGATATGGTTTGTATAATACTTTAGAGAAAAAGACTTGCTATGGAAGAAAGCCTACCATTTACACTTGCAATGTGTCCAAGCAACAGATCGGTGGATGGCAGATCAGGAAGTGCCAAACTGTTTAGGATGTAAAACAGCTTTCTCCCTCACAGTGAGGAAGGTATATTAAAAGTGTTATATTAATGAAGCACAAATAGATAACTTGTAGCGTGGTTTATGAATAGAATATTTAATAATGGTTTGTAGTAAAAATATATTCTCAAGACAGCTGATATATGGGTATTAAAACTAATTAAAATAAAATACAGGACAATGTTTTGACCTGAAGATGACCTAAGAAGGTTGAAATGTTCTCTGTTTTAATTAAAATATCCATACCAACTGTCTTGAGAATACATTTTTACTTCAAGTGGGTTTCTCATTATCAAGAAGTAGTGTGGAGTATTTCCAAGGTTCATAGCAGTGTAGTGCAGTTTTTAATGGTAACTTTCTGTATTAGATACTCATTTCAAATGTTTGTAGTTTTAAAAATTGTAATCTTAATGCAACACACTGCTCCTAGATACAAACATGTAGTGTTTCTGTAACTTGTATTAGAAGACTTTGTGTTATCTCTTAAGTAGGTTCAGTATGCAAAGTATACAGCTGAGAATATAAAAGTTGTGTTAAATAAGTAACCTTACACTAATTTTCATATAACCTTTTTTTGTTGCCTTGGGAGGCTATGTTTCTACCTATAAGGTTGTAGTGTCTACAGCATCATTGGTGCATTTGTGGTTGTATTTTTATTTATCAGACTTTGTTTCACTTTTGACAGCATCACTGTCGTCTTTGTGGGCGTATTTTTTGTCACATCTGTGCCAACAACTGGATGATGACAACAGCAAGCAGGTAATGTTTTAATTGTGCGCTAACCATGCAGTCATGTACTACATATTTTATTCAGGTTTGTGAAATGTATCAGCTGAGCCCACATAAGGCCGAACTCCTCAGGTTACCGTGATTTCACTAAACTTTAGGGTAAAGGAATTCTCATAATACTACAGCAGAAGCTAAGTTTTTATAATCCAATCAGATGGTTTCATTACAACTCAAATATTGATTTTATTTTTAATCCAAAAATGCAGTTTGTTAATTTCATTGAACTGTGTATCTTTTATTGATTTTGTAAGTTTGAACATTCATTAGTACTTCAGAAAGATAAAAAATAAGTTGGTGGCGGGTACTACAATCAGATTCTTTCTGTCTAATGAAGTATTTCAAAAAGGTGAAAAAGTAAGTTGGTGGTAGGTGCTACCAGTCAGTTGCTTTCTATCTAATTATTAGTTTAAAAAAAATTAGTTGTTGGTAGGTGTTGGCAGTCAGTTTCTTTTCTTTTAATCAGTAGTTGAAAAAGAAAAATAAGTTTGTGAGGGTTCTTCCAGTCAGTTTCTTTCCTTCTAATCCTTAGTTCAAAAATAAAATAAGTTGATAGTGGGTACTATCAGCAAGTTGCTTTCTGCCCTGCATTTCAAGATTTAAAAATAACTTAGTGACACTATGATTTTCTCTAGTCTGCAATTTACATTAGTAATTTTTACCATAAGAAAGAGTGGATGAGCAATTTTGCAACTGGGAATCAAATCTGAGATCCCCAACCTGAATCATTAAAGCTGAACAAACATGAAGTGAAAAACATCTTAAACGAAAGTTGAAATTGTGTATAATACAAATAACCTATTATGTGGCTTCTTAGCAACAAACATTTCAATTACTTGGATAGTTGAAATAATCAAACAGTCTAAAACCTCAATTTTATAACAACCAGCTGAATTATAACTTTTAGTAGTTCATCACTTGATGAAATAATTGAAAATGTAACCATCAGAAACTTGATTAATCAGGTTATGTGAAAGTTGTTACTGCTGTTTGTAGGTAGTTGATTATATAGTCCAGTTCAGTAGTCACCACTTTTGTTGCTTATGTTACTAGGATCTTGTTTATATGTAATATTTACAGTTTAATTTTAAGCAAGTCAGACTTTGTTATTAAAATATCTAGCTTGTGAATAACTACATGGCAATTTCTACAAGATAGTCCACATTCTAAGTTGTGATTATTATTTAACAGTATGGATTAGTTCTTAAATTGATACCTAGCTGTATCCATCTGTGTGAACACTTTGTTAACAAGACTAGTTGTATTTGTCTGTGTGAACACTAACAAGACTGTCTGTATCCTTCTGTGTGAACACTAACAAGACTGTCTGTATCCTTCTGTGTGAACACTTTGTTAACAAGACTAGTTGTATTCGCTCTGTGTGAACACTAACAAGACTAGTTGCATTCGTCTGTGTGAACACTAACAAGACTGTGTATTTGTCCGTGTGAACACTAACAAGACTGTGTATTTGTCCGTGTGAACACTAACAAGACTGTGTATTTGTCCGTGTGAACACTAACAAGACCGACTGTGTATTTGTCCGTGTGAACACTAACAAGACCGGCTGTATCCGTCCGTGTGAACACTAACAAGACCGGCTGTGTATTTGTCCGTGTGAACACTAACAAGGCCGGCTGTATCCGTCCGTGTGAACACTAACAAGGCCGGCTGTATCCGTCCGTGTGAACACTAACAAGGCCGGCTGTATCCGTCCGTGTGAACACTAACAAGGCCGGCTGTATCCGTCCGTGTGAACACTAACAAGGCCGGCTGTATCCGCCCTGTGTGAACACTAACAAGGCCGGGTTGTATCCGCCGTGTGAACACTAACAAGGCCGGCTGTATCCGTCCGCGTGAACACTAACAAGGCCGGCTGTATCCGCCCGTGTGAACACTAACAAGGCCGGCTGTATCCGTCCGTGAACACTAACAAGGCCGGCTGTATCCGCCCGGTGAACACTAACAAGGCCGCTGTATCCGCCGTGTGAACACTAACAAGGCCGGCTGTATCCGCCCGTGAATACTAACAAGGCCGGCTGTATCCGTCCGTGTGAATACTAACAAGGCCGCTGTATCCGTCCGTGTGAACACTAACAAGGCGGGTATCCGTGTGTGAACTAACAAGGCCGGTGTATCCGCCCTGTGAATACTCAACAAGGCCGGCTGTATCCGTCCGTGTGAACACTAACAAGGCCGGCTGTATCCGTCCGTGTGAACACTAACAAGGCGGCTGTATCCGTCCGTGTGAATACTAACAAGGCGGCTGTATCCGGCCGTGTGAACACTAACAAGGCCGGCTGTATCCGTCCGTGTGAACACTAACAAGGCGGCTGTATCCGTCCGTGTGAACACTTTTAAATATTGTTAACAAAACTTCTTGCTGAAGTTTTATTTTAATGTATTGAACTTTTATTGGAATAGTTTTTCTGTTTGTGTCTGAAAATTACCAATGATTCAATATCATATTTATTTTAATTTTCTAGTCAAAGGGCTCGTGTTTGTAATGAATGTTATGTACAACATCTTCAGTTAGAGTTGGATGTAAATTTAAGTTCTCCTTACCTTGCCATGAAGAAGATAGTGAAGATGATAGTCTCTCTCCATTGCTTGAGTGTAAAGTGAGTACAGGTTAGTATCTTGATTTTATTATATAAAGAAAGAGATGAATAGTAAATATTTGTATAGATTCTTGGAATAGTGAACTTCATGGCTCTCTTTTCCTTCTCTACCATCCTGCAAAAGAGCAAAATAAAATTATTATGAAGAATAAATTTATTTCATCCACAACTAATGTGTAAGAGGTTCATGCAAATAATTTTGTGATATTTTTCTATACTATTGAAAATTTGAAAAACAAATAATTAAAAAATATTTAAATTTTAAAAGGTCTAAAATTTGTATAATATAAAATCTTACTATTTAAGCAAGCAAAAATTGTCCATCTTTCCTTCTAGAGTTTTTTTACAGGTAAAATAAGGTGTTTTAGGGTTTGTCTTGATCCCCGACAGGCATGCCAAAATATGCCTTTTTGGCTTCACACATTTAGCAGATGCTGTCACAGAGTACTTTTTCACTCTTGTCTGAATAAATTAGTCACATACATAGCAGAATGCATCTAGAGAATGCTTGCAGCTTCTTGACGCAGTCTCTAATAAAATCAGATAGGTTTGTGTTCACTTAGGCAGCTAGAACTAAACTGAAATGGTGAGCTCCTGTGTGTGTGTGTGTATGTATTACTATAGAAAGTTTGAGAAAATTCTCTATCAGCTACTCAGCACTGAATCTTTCTGAAATGTTCTGGAAAATGGGTAACTTTGAAAATTTCATTACCCAGGTTCACAAAAGCAAAGTTTGAAAAGAAAAATAGGTTTTTTCCATTTTCTTTAGGCATAAGCAATTGGGAAAAACACTTTTGCCCAGGAACAAGAAAAAAGTAAAAATTTTCTTACATAGTGTAATTTGTAGGACAACTTTTTTTACCTCCTTTTAAGTTATGAGTGATATTAGCTGTTGGTTCTTGTCCATTGTTTATCTACTGCTACTCTTCATGGATTCTGATCTTAAAAGACCCTGCACTTTACTTACCATTGTTGGAACACTAATTACAATAAAAGTCTTTCTGATCAAGTCTTTATGATCTGACAATCAGTTTTAAGTGGTATTATACTACCTATAAAATGTGTCAAAAAGTGATGAATGTTCTACTTTGTATTGGCTCTAGTTGTTACCTGACTTGCTGATTTCATGTAAAAAGTAGTTTTGATCTAGTATATTGAGCCATATAGCTATTCATTATTAATACAATGTGTCATTTTGTAACATATGCTTTGGAATAACATTAGTTCTGTCCAGTGTCTCTGACATACCTTGATTTTAGTTTTTGGATAGTGGAAATGTTTAAGTTGCATAAAATATAGATCAAACTTACTCAATAGTAAATAGTTTTTACTTAAAGAAAAACCTACAGTTTGATATATTTTTATCATTCTCTGTTGTGACATTTTCTGTTACTTGTTGACTGTTTTTTGGAAGATGTATAAAAATTTTTTATTGTTTATCAGAAAGTTTATTTTTGTATTCAGTCATGTAGTACATAAGTGTATTTATTTGATACATTATTAACATTTTGTATGTAGGTGTGCACTGAACACTTGAAGGATGTTCTATGATTCAGTTAGGGTTACTACAGAATGTAGTATTGGAAAATATACACTGGAATACCATTAGGTATTCATGTTAATACAACTTATATCACTTTAATGTATCCTGTATGAAACTAGCTGTTAATATTAGTACAGTTTGTACTTTTTCACTTTAAATTATATTCTAGATTACAAAATACATATATTCTGTATGAAATTAGCTGTTCATGTTTGTACAGTTTGTTCTTTTTCACATTAAAGTGTACTCTACATTACAAAATACATATATTCTGTGTGGAATAAGCTGTTCATGTTTGTACAGTATGTTCTGTTTCACTTTAAATTATACTCTAGATTACAAAATACATATTCTGTGTGGAATAAGTTGTTCATGTTTGTATAGTTTGTTCTGTTTCACTTTATATTATACTCTAGATTACAAAATACATATTCTGTGTGGAATAAGTTGTTTGTACTGTTTGTTCTGTTTCACTTTATATTATACTCTAGATTACAAAATACATATATTCTGTGTGGAATAAGTTGTTCTTGTTTGTACAGTTTGTTCTGTTTCACTTTATATTATACTCTAGATTACAAAATACATATATTCTGTGTGGAATAAGTTGTTCTTTTTTGTACAGTTTGTTCTGTTTCACTTTATATTATACTCTAGATTACAAAATACATATTCTGTGTGGAATAAGTTGTTCATGTTTGTACAGTTTGTTCTGTTTCACTTTATATTATACTCTAGATTACAAAATACATATATTCTGTGTGGAATAAGTTGTTCATGTTTGTACAGTTTGTTCTGTTTCACTTTATATTATAGTCTAGATTACAAAATACATATATTCTGTGTGGAATAAGTTGTTCTTGTTTGTACAGTTTGTTCTGTTTCACTTTATATTATAGTCTAGATTACAAAATACATATATTCTGTATGGAATAAGTTGTTCATGTTTGTACAGTTTGTTCTGTTTCACTTTATATTATAGTCTAGATTAAATGTTAATACAACTTATTTCACTTTGTAATATATTCTATGTAAAATTGGCTGTTCACATTGTCTTTCTGTATCTCAGGATAAAAGCTTGCATGTGATAATCTTTTTAGTATACAATAAAGAAACAACTACAGTTTAATTAGTTTTCTGACAAAACTGTTTAAGGCAGATGAATTTCTAAATGCTGTGAGAATTAACTACAGAGGGTGGACAAAAGTGGCCCCTTTTGAAAACATTGTTTGTCTTTCATTAGGTAACACAGAAATATGTAAAACTATATGTATTTAAAACACCTTGATGAAATCTGTTCAAATATCTCAAATCCTAATTTTAACATTTAGCTTTTGTAACTACCCAAACTTTTCATGATTTTAGTTACATATTCTCATAAAAAATGTTATTCCTTCTGTAGTTTCTTAGATATTATTAATTCAGTTAGTCCACAAAAGGATCAAACAAGTTTCTCTGTAGTTATGGAGTCGTTGAAAGCTAGAAATAAGACAATCAATGCTATGGTTTGGTGAGGGCAATCACACGATATCAATCTGATTGAAAATGTATAGGCTGTGATACACCAATTAATGAAAGACCACAAGCTAAACATGGAAGATAAACTTTTTGAAGTACTCAAGGATAACAGGCAATCACTTAGGAATATCTGTACAAGCTCATTTGAAAGCTTATAACATCGATGTGAAACAATACTGAAACCTAAGGAATGTTGACTAAATATTAACTGGTTTGTGTTATTTTTAGTTTCATTTTTTACATTTTCTTATTGCAGAAAAACTTGTTTGATCATTTTGTAGGTTACTTGGAATAACCAGATGTAAGTATTTAGATCTCACAATTTACTTTGGTTGTATTTTAGAAACCTCTAACCCCATCGTATCAGATGTTGTAACATCCTTACCACTACCTGCAAGTGATCAGCAGCAACAGATGTCAAATGCCA
Source organism: Tachypleus tridentatus (assembly GCF_004210375.1). Taxonomy (NCBI): domain Eukaryota; kingdom Metazoa; phylum Arthropoda; class Merostomata; order Xiphosura; family Limulidae; genus Tachypleus; species Tachypleus tridentatus. The sequence goes on along the minus strand of NC_134833.1, from coordinate 4,514,212 downwards.
CTACAGAGCATCCTTTAATGAGTAGTGGAGACAAAGACAATAAGTAGGTTTTGCTGTAAACAGATATAACCTGTTCACAACTTGTAGAGCATATTAGTGTTTTGTTATTAAAAGGGGGAAGTAAAAATGTATATGAACCCATCTATCAGTTATTAACATATGTCTAATGTAGTTAAACATAGTAACACAGAAGATTAAATTAGTATCTACAGACTCTTCAAAAGTAGTTTGTATAATGTAGTTAAACATAGTAACACAGAATATTAAATTAGTACCTACAGATTCTTCAAAACTAGTACCAACAGAATGTAAAGGGCAGTAAAAATGTGTATGAACCCATCTATCAGTTATTAACATTTGTATAATGTAGTTGAACATAGTAACTCAGAAGAATGAATAAGGACCTACAGACTCTTCAAAACTAGTAGCAACAGAATGTAAAGGGGGCAGTGAAAATGTATATGAACCCATCTTTTAGTTATTAACATATGAATAATATAGTTAAACATAGTAATGCAGAAGAATGAATTAGTACCTACAGACCCTTCAAAACCAGTAGCAACATAATATAATGCTATATTTAATTCACCACAGGGTATATTTATCTGTATTGTAAATTTCATTTAAAGTAATTTAAACTTATTTCCTCAGTTCTAGAAAGGAGTGTTTCTCTGTGATTTATCTTCCATGACTGTTCTCAGATGGGTTTGTGTGTGTGCTTATGTTTTGCAATAAAGGCATTTAATTACTCAATTACTTTAGAAAATTAAAAACTTTTAAACTTTTTATTTTTCAATAAGGCAAAATCCAGCAACCAGGTTACCAGAAAAACAAAGTCAAATCATATCAGATGTTCTAACATCCTTACCACTACCTGCAAGTGTTCAGGAGCAACAGATGTCGAATGCCACTACAGAGCATCCTTTAATGAGTAATGGAGACAAAGACAATAAGTAAGTTTAGCTGTAAACAGATATAAGCAGTTATTGTTAAGAACTTGTAGAGGTTATTAATGTTTTGTTATTAAAATGGGGGCAGTAAAAATGTATATAAATCCATCTATCAGTTATTAACATTTGTATAATGTAGTTAAACATATTAACGCAGAAGAATCAATTAGTACCTACAGACTCTTCAAAACTAGAAGTAACAGATTGTAAAAAGGGGCAGTGAAAATGTATATGAACCCATCTTTTGGTTATTAACATATGCATAATGTAGTTAAACATAGTAACTCAGAAGAATGAATAAGGACCTTCAGACTCTTTAAAACCAGTAGCAACATAATGTAACGCTATATGTAATTCACCACAGGGTATATTTATCTGTATTGTAAATTTCATTTAAAGTAATTTAAACTTATTTCCTCAGTTCTAGAAAGGAGTGTTTCTCTGTGATTTATCTTCCATGACTGTTGTCAGATGGGTTTCTGTGTGTGCTTATGTTTTGCAATAAAGGCATTTAATTATTCAATTACTTTAGAAAATTAAAAACTTTTAAACTTTTTATTTTTCAATAAGGCAAAATCCAGCAACCAGGTTACCAGAAAAACAAAGTAAAATCATATCAGATGTTCTAACATCCTTACCACTACCTGCAAGTGTTCAGGAGCAACAGATGTCGAATGCCACTACAGAGCATCCTTTAATGAGTAATGGAGACAAAGACAATAAGTAAGTTTAGCTGTAAACAGATATAAGCAGTTATTGTTAAGAACTTGTAGAGGATATTAATGTTTTGTTATTAAAATGGGGGCAGTAAAAGTGTATATAAGCCCTTCTATTAGTTATTAACATTTGTATAATGTAGATAAACAAAGTAACACAGAAGATTAAATTAGTATCTACAGACTCTTCAAAACTAGTAGCAACAGATTGTAAAAGGGGCAGTGAAAATGTGTATGAACCCATCTATCAGTTATTAACATTTGTATAATGTAGTTAAACATAGTAACTCAGAAGAATGAATAAGGACCTTCAGACTCTTCAAAATTAGTAGCAACAGAATGTAACGCTATATTTAATTCACCACAGGGTATATTTATCTGTATTGTAAATTTGCTTTAAAGTACTTTTAACTAATATTTCCTCAGTTCTAGAAAGGAGTGTTTCTCTGTGATTTATCTTCCATGACTGTTCTCAGATGGGTTTGTGTGTGTGCTTATGTTTTGCAATAAAGGCATTTAATTACTTTAGAAAATTAAAAACTTTTTATTTTTCAATAAGGCAAAATCCAGCAACCAGGTTACCAGAAAAACAAAGTAAAATCATATCAGATGTTCTAACATCCTTACCACTACCTGCAAGTGTTCAGGAGCAACAGATGTTGAATGCCACTACAGAGCATCCTTTAATGAGTAATGGAGACAAAGACAATAAGTAAGTTTAGCTGTAAACAGATATAAGCAGTTATTGTTAAGAACTTGTAGAGGATATTAATGTTTTGTTATTAAAATGGGGGCAGTAAAAATGTATATAAACCCATCTATCAGTTATTAACATATGTATAATGTAGTTAAACATAGTAACTCAGAAGATTAAATTAGTACCTACAGACTATTCAAAGTTAGTAGCAACAGACTGCCCTTTACTGTAAAGGGCAGTAAAAATGTATATGAACCCATCTATCAGTTATTAAAATATGTATAATGTAGTTAAACATAGTAACACAGAAGAATCAATTACTACCTACAGACCCTTCAAAACCAGTAGCAACATAATGTAACGCTATATGTAATTCACCACAGGGTATATTTATCTGTATTGTAAATTTCATTTAAAGTACTTTAAACTTATTTCCTCAGTTCTAGAAAGGAGTGTTTCTCTGTGATTTACCTTCCATGACTGTTCTCAGATGGGTTTGTGTGTGTGCTTTATTTTGCAATAAAGGCATTCAATTACTGAATTACCTTAGAAAATTAAAACTTTTAAACTTTTTTTTTTCAAAAGGCAAAATCCAACAACCAGGTTACCAGAAAAACAAAGTAAACATAATAATGATGGTAAAATAACCAAGCTGTAAACACTTTCATATGAAATGAAAATTTGAAGGAGAAAAACAGTTAAAGTCGTCTAGAAAGTAAACATATGAAATTAAAACGTAATATGACAGGAAATGAAAATTTGAAGGAAAAACAGGTAAAGTTGTATAGAAAGTAAACATGAAATTAAAACATGCAATATGACAGGAAATGAAAAATTGAAGAAAAAACAGTTAGTTGTATAGAAAGTAAACATATGAAATTAAAACATGTAATATGATACAAAATGAAAAATTGAAGAAAAAACTGTTTTAAATCATAAATTTATAAAATGTAGTTCTTCCTTTGGTCTACATATAGGTGTAATAAAGCTGGCATAGTGAGGATTAAATAATACTGTATTATAGCAGTGGTTTCAAGAAGTTAAAATGGTTTAATATTTAAAACCTTATTTAATTCAAACTATAGGTTACAGAATGATGTTATTGAGGATGCAAGTGAAGATTTTGCTGTCATCAGTGATGGAGAGATTTGTCGGTCACTGTCTGCTTCCAGTCCATACAATACTTTTCTAGAGCATTCAAGTGAATCAAAACCAAGGTGCTATTTAATGTTAACTCAAGAATAAAGCCACTTAAACTGTATTTCAGATTTTCTGTTTGTAAACAACGTAATGTACCTCAGAAAGTTAATATTGGATAAAAATTGATATCTTGACTCAGAATATTTCACTTCTTGCAATTTGTTATAAGAACTACTTTTCAAATAAATCAGTTATGAAACATTTATTGTAAATATTGTAACCCTTTTCATTTATCTGTTTTTGTATGTATATATTAGGTTTTATAGATGTATTGAAATATTTCATTCCAACTGGGTAATGTTTTTTTTTTTTATGTAGAATGCACATGAATGTTCCATGCACAATTGAGGATATCGAAAACTGTGGATCAGATGGAAGTTCTGGAGAGGTTTGGGTAAATGCTGGCTGTAGTTATGGATTACCAGTATTGCTTGAGGAGCCAGGTGTTACACTGTCTTGGGAAATCTCATCAGAAGCAAAAGTACATAAATTGTCAAATGTAATGTTACAAAAAGTGCTATATATAAGGTTGATTTGTGGTGACTTGTTGCTATGTGTAAGGTTGATTTGCGGTGACTCGTTGCTATATATGTGTGTGCTATGGTACTATCAGAATTATATTTTAACAAGTGTGTGTTTGACATTGTAATGCTACTTAATAATCTCGTAGTTCCAGGAAACTGTGGCAATGTTTTCTCTGGATAATGAGTGTTAAATGATGTGGAGTCAGCAGAGATAACATTTTGAAGAATGAAGTCTTAAAATATTCTCCAAATGTTTATACAGTAGAATAATGCAGGCTCTTAAACTAGCTTCTTAGCTAATCTATACCACAAACGTCATTCATCCCTTCGGGTGTGGATTCCTGTACATGGTGAGGGGACCTCCTTTGGGAACTAAACATCAACTCACGTGTTTGCCGTGTGTGGTGACCCATGAAGGGGAGGAGAGGATCCTGGTGGTTGAGGGATCCAACCCTAACACACTACTTTGGCCTTGAATTCCTGTAGATGGGTAACCTTGGGTGTTGTGGACATTACATCTGATGCTGGTCTTTGGGTATAGTGCTCATGCAACCCTGGCGTTGCTTCAGTGTTCTTATTTGACGTTGTAGTGCTTCCCCTCATAGGGCTCATTGGAGGGTGGGGTTGGTGGGCATTGAAATATTCCTTTTTTTTATTATTATGGATTCTCCTTATAAAAACGTAAATAAAATAGTGGAAAAATAGTCCATAATTAAACAACCTGAGCATCAATCTTCAACATCTGTAACACCTTTTCTTCATTTTCTATACTACATTCTCTTTCAGACAAACCTCTATGGCAAATGTCTCCCTTTTCCATTGAGAAGGGACTAGAGGTACTTGCTGGTTCTTCAAAGTCAGCAAAGAAGCTTCGATCTGGTGACATATTGGTGGAAATATCCACAACCCAATACAGTGAACTCCTCTTGCATTCAAAGGCAATTTGGGATATACGCATTGAGGTAACTCTCATGCTACTTTGAATTCATCAGGAGGAGTTATTGTTGAGAGGGGTTTGAAGAACATTCCCGAGTTAAAGATTTTTGCTGGTTTCTCCACCCAAGGAGTTTTTTGCAATGAGGCATAATTCCACTCGCAAAGATGGAATTGTGATGCCAACAAGTGTCTTCATTCTGACGTTTACATCTCCACGTCCACCTGCCACCATTAAGACACGTTATCTTAATTGCAGGGTACATCCATACATTTCAAACCCTCCGATGTTTCCAGTGTCAGCAGTTCGGTCACTCAAAGACATCATGTCGTGGTTCCTTGACGTGTGCTCGTTGCTGTGGTAAGGACCATGATACCTATGAGTATGAAACAGACCCTCATTGCATCAATTGCAATGGCTCTCACCCATCCTACTTTCGTTCTTGGTCTAAATTGTTTGAATAAAAAGATGTGCAGCATTTGAAAATGATTCATAACATTAATTATCCTCAGGCTTGAAAGTTGCTGTCAACCACTTAATCTCTGACGTATGCTGCTGCACTTCATTCCACTACTACAGTGCCTCCAAAAGAATCGTTCTTAAAATAAATGAAAAGACTTTTGACCTCCATGGTTATAAAAGTAGATGAATCAACTTCAACTCCCAACTCTGTCCCTTACATGCATTCCAACGAACCCCAAGATCTACTTTTTTTGGTTCCAGGTACAGGCATTTCCTTGGATACACCTTCTTCTACCACTCCAAGATGCAAAATGATTATTCATTCATATCCTCAGTTGCTGGAGTACTCTTCTAGCAGCAAAGACCTACCCAATCGACCCAAAGCAGGATCCATGGAGATTGATAGACCTCCCTCGAATAAAGACATCAAAAAAAGATGTGGTAGTAAACAGAGGGTTTCTCCATCCAATTAGCCTACACATAAATAAAAATGGCCACCTTGATACAGTGGAACCATAGTGGTTTATGTTGTAATCTGGATGACGTGAAAACACTGATTGCTTCCTACCTTCCTTATGTCTTTCCTTACAGGAAACATCACTGTTTGTTCTCTCTACCTTTTGCCTGGAGAGACCTATGATCAATTAAACTTTGATGCTGTCATTGAACAGTTTCTACCTCTCCCTTTTTAATCATGGGGTACTCTAGTGGACATCATCCCTTCCGAGGATGTGCTGATATTGATAGGAAGGGTCACTCCATAGAGCATATGCTTCCTGATCACAACCTTTCTCTTTCAATACTTTTCTTCTACTTATTTCCATGCACCTAGTCAGTCCTTTACTGCTGTTGACCTCTCAGTTTGTTCCTCTTCACTATCCTCCCATTTTTCTTGGAGGGTTGACAATAATCTAAGATGCAGTGATAATTTTGAGAGAGACTGGTCGTGGTTGATGCCACCTGACCTGTATGCCCAGATGGAAGCTGGATCAAGCAAACTGGCTCTCGTTCATTGCTCTTGCATAACTTGATCCTGCCATTGTCTGTAAGCCATCAAAAGACAATGTGGCAGCAGTAACTGACTGTATTATACAAGAAGCTGCTCAGTGTATTTCTAAAATCGTGACATGTTTTCCACGATATTTTCATCCATGGTGGAGTCCTGCCTGCCACATAGCACGGAAGTCTCAAAAACGGGCCCGAGATACTTTTCGTAGGTATCCCACACTCTCGCATTGCATCGCTTTCCAGCAGGTTCATGCACATGCTGGGTGGATGAGACATCAAAGCCAGAAGGTATCTTGGATTAAGTTGACAACCAGCATATCTTTTACCACCAGTTCTAATGTCATAGGGTACAAGAATCTTGCTCTCTGATGGCCAGGAAGTAGCTGATACTTGAATCATCACTGATACACTCAGTGAAAGCTTTTGCCAGGTATATCTAGCACTTCTGTTTCATTCTCCTCCTTCTTAGCCATCAAGACTTTGGCAGAGTGATCTCTTCTTTTCTTTCTAGCTGGTTATTTCTGTGACTATAATCGCCCCTTTACACTGGTGGCCCTTCATTGGTCTGGCAGTACATCAGTTGGACCTGATGATTTCCAATATGAAATGCTGTACCATCTCTCTCCTGTTTCTCTTGCTATTCTTCTGATTGTTTTTAACCAGATCTGGCAGGAGAATGTTTTTCCTGATGCCTGACACCAAGCTATTATCCTACCTTTCTCTAAGCTTGGGAAGGATCCCAAGATTCCTTCAAACTATCACCCAGTTGCTTTGAAGAGCTGTCTCTGTATTACCTTAGAGAGGATGGTTAATGCTCAGTCTTGTTTGGTTCTTTGAATCAAACAACCTCCTCTCAGCCACCCTGTGTGGATTCTGACGACAGTGCTCCACCATGGACCACCTGATTCAACTTAAAACATCAATCAGAGAAGCTTTTCTCCAACAACGTTTTGTATCAATATTCTTCGACATTGCAAAGGCTTATGATACAACATTGAGGTATGGGATTTTGCAAGACCTCCATATGTATGGGTTATGTGGCTATTTGCCCATTTTTATTGAAAATTTTTTAATGGTCAGGAGATTCCAAGTTTGTGTGTGTTCGACACTTTCCTGTTCTTCTCTGCAGGAACTTTGAGTCCCTCAGGGTTGTGTTTTGAGTGTAACACTTTTCAGTATAAAGATTAATGCCATCACTGAACAACTCCCTCTCACTGTTGCAAACGGGCTCTACGTCGATGACTTTCACATGTCAGTTGTCTGACATGAAGTATTTTGAGTGGCAGCTACAGACTGCCCTCAGTTGTTTACTGAAGTAACCCACAGCAAATGGCTTTAACTTTTTTCTCTCTAAAACCGTTTGCATGCTCTTTTGCCACTAATGGGTTATTCACCCTTATCCTTGTCTCGGTATCAGGGAAGTTGTGCTACCTGTGGTCCCTGAGACAGTTCTTTAGGGCTTATCTTTGAGCATAAGCTGACCTTCATACCACACATCAAGTATGTACGGATCAAATGTACAAGAGCACTGAACATCCTCTGTGCTCTCTCCACTACCACTTGGATAGTTGATCGATATTCTATGCTAAAGATACATCATGCTCTTATTCGATCAAAACTCGACTATGGATCACTGGTCTATGGTTATGCCAGGACCTTGAGTTTAAAGATACTAGACCCCATTCATCATCACGGGCTTCGACTCTGCACTGGGGCTTTCTGCACTTCCCATTTCAGAGCTTATACATAGTCTCATGAATCTTCTTTGCAACTCTGCTGTTTTTGATTCAGAAAACTATTGCTCTTTTGGTTCCATTAAGAAGATAACAAAAAAGGATACAAAGCTATTGAAAATTCACAACTTCTGATGTGACTGAAGAAACTGAAAGTACAGTGTTTAAACTTAGTTTTGTCAGTTGACATCTCCCTGCATTGGAATGTGTGGTTTAATATCAATTTCTGGCTTTTACAGAAGTTTGATGCAGTGAAAATTAATGAAACTGGGAACAGTGGGTGATTTGACTGGGTACAATCAACTGTAGGGGAAGGTGGTTTTGAAGGAGAGCTGCAAATTCTTCCTTTGTATTTATATCTGAATCTAGTGTTTAGTCAACATTTTGATATGTATGAGACTGTCCATGTGATGGCAGTTTGTACAGACTCTTACTAATTTTCAGCATAACTGAAATTCAGAAGTGAATATAATGTTTGCTTAGTCTGCAGAGTGATGTAACATTCTGTAACAAGACATGAATGTACACACAATTCTTCTGCAGATTTTAGCTTGGGACATTCTGTAGTAAGGTTTGGACTGTAGGTACATTTCTCCTACAACTCTAAATCTTTGTAACATTATGTGACAAGATTTGAATGTATGATGCATACAGTTCTCCTGTACATGTAAGTTGTAGTTAATTATTTATATGACAGTATAAAAACTACACCTTATGTTCAAAATTTGGCATGTGAGGTTATTACTATAGATCTACATTAATAGTCTAAATATTGTTTCATAACATTGCTAAAGATCATACCTGAAGTAAATGTTATTACACAGTCATCAGATTGCATGTGTGTTAAATGGTGTTTTACCTCTTGGTGTTTATTTTTTAGAGTATTCCCTTCTCAGTTGCCTTTAAAGAGGCTGGAGATGTGAGTAAAGACGTAGAATTACGCTGTTTACTGAAATCAACCAAAATTAAAGCAAACCAGCATCCTGTAGAAGGCCATCTGGTGGCAAGGTGCCCTGGTGTTTACATTTTAGTTTTTGATAACAGGTTTTCTAGGTATGGTTGAATTTTATTTTTAAAAAATTTTTTTAAATCAGGGATCTGAACATTTATACAGCTAATTAGAATGTGTTTAAATAATACTTCTTTATTTTCAAATTGTCTACTCTTCCAAGTTGTACATAATTGTCTAATAACAGACAAGTTAATTTTCTGTACAATGGTGGTACTGTTTTAGCACCCACTTTTATTGAATTAGTGTGTAATTATTCATATGATAATGGTTATTATCTTTGTGTGTTGTTATTGATACACAGATTTTCTGAATCAGTATATAAGTTCTTTAATGTGGTTATTATTTTTGTGTGTATTTACAATGTTTCCTATATCAGTAGACAGGTACTTTTCCATGGTTATTATCTACATGTATTTATTAATTCAGAATGTTTCCCATATCAGTAGACAGGTAGTTTTCCATGGTTATTATCTACATGTATTTATTGATTCAGAATGTTTCCCATATCAGTAGACAGGTAGTTTTCCATGGTTATTATCTACATGTATTTATTGATTCAGAATGTTTCCCATATCAGTAGACAGGTAGTTTTCCATGGTTATTATCTACATGTTTATTGATTCAGAATGTTTCCCATATCAGTAGACAGGTGGTTTTCCATGGTTATTATCTACATGTGTTTATTAATTCAGAATGTTTCCCATATCAGTAGACAGGTAGTTTTCCATGGTTATTATCTACATGTGTTTATTGATTCAGAATGTTTCCCATATCAGTAGACAGGTAGTTTTCCATGGTTATTATCTACATGTTTATTGATTCAGAATGTTTCCCATATCAGTAGACAGGTGGTTTTCCATGGTTATTATCTACATGTGTTTATTAATTCAGAATGTTTCCCATATCAGTAGACAGGTAGTTTTCCATGGGTATTATCTACATGTGTTTATTGATTCAGAATGTTTCCCATATCACCAGACAGGTAGTTTTCCATGGTTATTATCTACATGTGTTTATTGATTCAGAATGTTTCCCATATCAGTAGACAGGTAGTTTTCCATGGTTATTATCTACATGTGTTTATTGATTCAGAATGTTTCCCATATCAGGAGACAGGTTGTTTTCCATGGGTATTATCTACATGTGTTTATTGATTCAGAATGTTTCCTATATCAGTAGACAAGCTCTCCTGTGATATGATTATTCTTTGACAAAATTATTAGTCTATGGGAAAATAGTTTATGAAAGTCCATTAAGAAATGATTATACAAATTTGAAAATGAAAGGTTACTTTAGAGTAGAACTTATTTCACTGTTGTAAATAACTGAGGGAAGCGCTCTGTTAATGAAGTATGAAACTTCTCATTTATGTTATTAAATAAATTTCTAGAATCTGTTTAAAAGATCTTTCTTTAAATATGGTCTTCAAGGATTTTTGACTAATTATGAAGATATTTATTAGAAACTTCATTATGGTTTTTTGAAAATGTATTTTGAAACGTAGTAATGTGTGTGCATGGTAACATGCACTTCTGGGTCTAGATATATATTTTATGTTTTGTCTTGATAAAATGGTACCACACGTGTAATGTATTTTGTATACCCCAAGGTCTAGGTATGTGGTTCATGGTCAGTTTTAATTTGCCTTTGTAAAGCTGTATCATGCACAGTTTTGTATTACAGTGTATGGCTAGGTATATATGGTTCATGATCAGTTCTATTTCACCTTTGTAAAGCTGCATGACACACATTGTGTATTACAGTGTATGGCTAGGTATATGGTTCATGGTCAGTTTTATTTCGCCTTTTGTAAAGCTGTATCAAACACATTACAGTGTATGGCTAGGTATATGGTTCATGGTCAGTTTTATTTGGCCTTTTGTAAAGCTGTATCAAACACATTACAGTGTATGGCTAAGTATATGGTTTATGGTGAGTTATTTCACCTTTGTAAAGCTGTATCACACACACTGTTTTGTATTACAGTGTATGGCTAGGTATATGTTTTATGGTCATACTTATTTCATCTTTGTAAAGCTGAATCACACACATTACAGTGTATGGCTAGGTATATGTTTTTTGGTCATACTTATTTCATCTTTGTAAAGCTGAATCACACACATTAGTGTATGGCTAGGTATATGTTTTATGGTCATACTTATTTCATCTTTGTAAAGCTGAATCACACACATTAGTGTATGGCTAGGTATATGTTTTATGGTCATACTTATTTCATCTTTGTAAAGCTGAATCACACATTACAGTGGTATATGGTTCAATATCACTTTTATTTCACTTTTGTAAAGTTGTATCATACATTGTTTTTATCACAGTGTATGGCTAGGTATATGGTTCAATATCACTTTTATTTCACTTTTGTAAAGTTGTATCATACATTGTTTTTATCACAGTGTATGGCTAGGTATATGGTTCAATATCACTTTTATTTCACTTTTGTAAAGTTGTATCATACATTGTTTTTATCACAGTGTATGGCTAGGTATATGGTTCATGGTCAGTTTTATTTCACCTTTGTAAAGCTGTATCACACACGTTACAGTGTATGGCTAGGTATATGGTTCATGGTCAGTTTTATTTCACCTTTGTAAATCTGTATCACACACGTTACAGTGTATGGTTAGGTATATGGTTCATGGTCAGTTTTATTTCAATCCTTTGTAAAGCTGTATCACACGATTGTTTTGTATTACAGTGTATGGCTTAGTATATGGCTCATGGTCAGTTTTAATTCATATTTGTTGTGTATTACAGTGTATGACTGGGTATATGGTTTATGGTCAGTTTTATTTCGCCTTTGTGAAGCTGTATCACACACACTGCAGTGTATGGCTAGGTATATGGTTCATGGTCAGTTTTATTTCGCCTTTGTGAAGCTGTATCACACACATTGCAGTGTATGGCTAGGTATATGGTTCATGGTCAGTTTTATTTCGCCTTTGTGAAGCTGTATCACACACATTGCAGTGTATGGCTAGGTATATGGTTCATGGTCAGTTTTATTTCGCCTTTGTAAAGCTGTATCACACACATTACAGTGTATGGCTAGGTATATGGTTCATGGTCAGTTTTAATTCATATTTGTTGTGTATTACAGTGTATGGCTAGGTATATGGTTTATGGTCAGTTTTATTTAAGACTTGTGAAAGTGTAGTACAAAAGTCATATTTTAATATTTTTATGTGAACTAGAGTAACATTTTCTGGATTAGTGCAAGCCCAGAAAATAATTATTATTCATTTCACACAGACATTACATGTGTGTGCGCGTGTATATATATACACACACACACACACACACACACACACACACACACACACACACACACACACACACACACACACACACACACTGTTTATATGCTTTCTTTTATATTCAGGTTCAGAGCCCATAAAGTCAACTATCGTCTAAAAATTCAACGTACAAACATTCAAGTTGTACAGAGAATATACAGTGATGGTGAGGTTTACATAGCAGCTGTATTATGTTCATTTATGTTGAAGTTTAAAATAGTATTTCAGCTATGTTTTCATGTGAATGTGGGTAAAATATTTATGTTGGTTTTATCTAATTTATTCCATGTTTTTACAGTATAAAGATTCTTGATCATTGTTTCCTTACATGTTGTATTAACAACTATGTATTATAATGTATTGATATAAACCTTGAAACTTGTATTTTAGACCTTGTGGGTCTGAATTAGCAGCTCTCTTTGCAGTCAAAATATTATATATTGTAGAAAATATAAGAATGGCAGCCACACATTCTTACTTCATTGAGAACTTACTGTTATAATAACCTAAGATAAGTTCGTATGTATCTGATGGGTATTTTGTAAAAATCTAAACATCAATAATTTTGTATACAACTTTCATAAAACAAATACCCACTCTGATAGTGACAGGTTTAATATGACAAGTTGAATATTGTTATTAATTCGAACACTTTCACTAAATGATTTGTCTGGATTTTTGTTCTTTGTGACTTATTATTGAAAATGTTTTACACTTAAGATATATGCTGAATTAGTGTTTTCTGGATTTGTCTGTACAGTTTTGAAATGGTAAAGGAAAGTGTTGGATTATTGAAAGTCCTGGAATTCTTATAGAACTGTTTAGCATTATTAGTAAGGATCACAGGAACAAATTAGCACATTCACTCTTCTGATGTATTCAACAATGGATTATAAACCATTCATTATTAACTAAATAATTATCCAGAGTACATTTAAACCTCTGTTATTAATATAGGTTTAAATTTTCTTCATTTAAAAAAAATTGATGTAATCTCTTAATATGGGATTGAATATACCAGAAATAGTGAAAAACTTGTACATGGTTGTGTGGTAAGATGAAAATAAAAAATAAACCTTTGTTCCAGGATTCTTCTATCAGCAAGAGACCTGTAAGAGTTCTTATGCCATAATAATAAAAAAATGAACAAATACAGCAATTACTTTTAATTGAGTGCATTTAGTTATTACTTTTTAATTGAGTGTATTTAGAACTCATTCTTAACAAAATAAGAGCATTAAAAATTAGTAAATAAATAATTCCTTTAAAAATAATTGTTGAATGTTTTACTCACTGCTGTTGTGAAAGATATATAGCAGTTTTTCTGTAATTATGGTTGATAGTATACTTCTATTTGGTGCCTAAAATATATACCATTAATATCGCATAAACTATGGCAAAATCTGATTGTAATGATCAGTTGTTAAATACCATGAAAGAAAATGTTGTTGTTCTCTTTATTAAGTGTTCTGTTGCCTTTCTCTCTCATTATGACAGGAATGTTAACAATGTGGTCTTCACTGAACTGTTGATGTAGAATAAATGTTCAGAGTTTATTTTCACCTAGTGTAATTTTGTCTGAATTATCAGTCAGGTTATCCAAAAACTACACAGGAAATAGAAACCAACCCCAAGTCGGTTATTACCGCTACTTCAACCAAATTTCAAACATACAGCTGTCTCTAGGTGCTATCTTCTGTTCTGATACACACTACGTTACCTTTACCAGTAGGTTTAGTAAACTAAAATTACACTGGTGCTACCAAAACTTCTTAAACGTACAGTATGATGCTGTGATGTACAGAAACTGGTGTTTTCAACGTACACTACAATACTCAAGAACTCCGTCTTATGAAACGCACGTCTGACACTATTTAATTAAACACTCAACAACTCGAACGTATGAAACTCGCGTCTGACTGTTTAATTAAAGATAAAGTAAAATGCTCAGGAACTCTGACTCATTAAATTCACGTCTGACACTATTTAATTAAACATACACTAACATATTCAAGAAATCATATATTCGAAACGCACGTCTCACACTATTTAAACATACACTAAAATACTAAAAAACTCCGACTTACGAAACACACGTCTGACACTATTTATTAAAACATACACTAAAATACATAAGATCTCGGACTTACAACACGCACGTTTGATACTAGTTTATTGAACATTCACTGAAATACTCAAGAATTCCGACTTACGAAAGACTCCTCTAACACCATTTCATTAAACATAGACTAAAATACTCAAGAACATCGTCTGACGAAACACACGTATGACATTATTTAATTAAACATACACTAAAATACTAAGGAACTTGAATGTATGAAACACACATCTGACTGCTTAATTAAAGATACAGTAAAATACTCAAAAATTCTTACTTAGGAAATGAACGTCTGTCACTATTGAAAAAACATACACTAAAATACGGAAGAACTCCGACATATGAAACACCCGCCTAACACTATTTAATAAAACAAAAACTAAAATATTCAAGATCTGCGACTTATGAAACGGACGTCTGAAACGATTTAATTAAATATATACTAAAATACTCAATAACTCCAACACCTGAAACACGTCTCACACTATTGAAACATACATTAAAATACTCAAGAACTCGAAAGTATGAAACATACGCCTGACTGTTTAATTAAATATACACAAAAATACTCAAGAACTCCTACTTATGAAACGCACGTCTGACAATATTTAATGAAACTTATACTAACAGACTCCAGAACTGGCACGTATGAAACAGAAGTTTGATTTAAAATTAAAGACACAGTAAAATACTCAGTAACTCCGTTCATGAAACACACGTCTGACACTATATAATTAAAAATACTCAAGAACTCCGACTTAAGAAAACGCACGTCTGACATGTTTTAATTAAACATACACTAAAATACTGAAGAACTCCGACTTTCAAAAGTGGGTGTACTATACTCAAGAACTTCGACTTTTAAAACACACGTCTGACACTATTTACTTAAACATAAGCTAAAGTACTCAAGAATTCGGCTTTTGAAACGTACGATCTGACACTATTTAATTAAATATGTACAAAAATACTGAATACCTCCGACTTACAACACGCACGTTTGACACTGGTTAATTAAACATAAATTTAAATACTCAAGAACTCGTGTTATAAATTGCACGTCTGACACAACTTTTCACCCCACAGTGGTTCAGCGGAATGTCTGTGGAATTACAACGCTAAAAAACCGGGTTTCGATACCCGTGGTGGATAGAGCTCACATAGCCCATTGAGTAGCTTTGTGCTTAATTCAAAACAACAAACTACTTTTAAAACGTATAATAAAACACTCAAGGACTCTGACTGATGAAACACATGTCTTGCAGTATTTAAACACACATTAAAATACTCAAGAATTTGAACGTATGAAACACACGTCTGACTGTTCAATACAGTAAAATTCTCAAGAACTGCGACTTAAGGAACATATATCACAGTATTTAACTAAACATAGACTAAAATACTTAAAAAAACTGACTTTTGAAACCCTCGTCTGACACTATTAAATCAAACACACATTAAAATACTGCAAATCTTCGCCATACTAAACACATGTCTGGAACTATTTAACTAAACATACACTAAAACTCTCAACAACTCCGACTTATGAAACACGCGTCTGACACTATTTAATTAAACATACGCTAAAATAATTAATAACTCCGACTTACTAAACGCACGTTTGACACTACTTAACTAAAGATATTGTGAATACTGAAGAACCTGGCTTCCTAAACGTACGCCTGACACTATTTAATAAAACACATTAAGATTTGAATTATGAAAGACACGACTGTCACTATTTAATTAAATATACACAAAAATACTGAATAACTCCGACCAATGAAACACTCGTCTGACACTATTTACTTAAACACACTTTAAAATACTGAAGAATTCTTACATACATTACGCTCGTTTGACACTAGTTAATTAAACATAAATTGGAATACTCAAAAACTCGTCTTATGAAACGCATGTGTGACACTGATTTGTAAAACATATAATAAAACACTCAAGAACTCTGACTTACAAAACGCAGGTCAGACACAAACATACAGTAAAATACTCGACAACTCCGTCTTATGAAATGCACGTCTGACTGTATTTAATTACACATACACTAAAATATTCAAGAACTACGACTTATGAAACACGTCTCACATTATTTAACGAAACATGGACTAAAATGCTCATAAACACTGATTTATGAAACACACGTCTGGCACTATTTATTAAACATACACTAAAATACTCAAGCACTTCAACTTATAAAACACACGTCTGTCACTATTTAACTAAACATGCACTGACATGCTCTAGAACTCCGACATATGAAACGCATGTCTTACACTATTTAATGAAAAATACACCAAAATACTGCAGATCTTCGCCTTACTAAACACATTTCTTACACTATTTAATTAAACTGACACTAAAATACTCAAGAAATTCGATAGATGAAACACACGTCTGACACTACATAATTAAACATAAACTAAAGTACTCAAGAACTCCACTTATAGAACATACGTCTGACTGTTTAATTAAAGAAACAGTAAAAGATTTAAGAACTCGAACTTATGAAACAGACGATTGACTGTTTAAATAATGGTATAATAAAATACTCAACAACTCTGACTTATGAAACACACGTCTGACACTATTTAATTAAACATAAACTAAAATACTAAAAAACTCCTAATTATGAAACTCACGTTGACACTAGTTCATTAAACATACACTAAAATAGTCAAAACTCTGACTTACGAAACACACGACTGGCACTGTTTAATTATACATACACTAAAATGCTCAAGAACTCGAATGAATGAAACCCACGTCTGACTGTTTAATTAATGATGCAGTAAAATACTCAAAAACCCTGATTTATAAAACGCACGTCTGACACTATTGAAATAAACATACACTTAAATACTGAAAATCTCTACGTTATGTAATACACGTTTGACATTATTTAATTAAATATACACTAAAATACTCAAAAACTCCGACTTACGAAACACATGTCTGACACTATTCAAATAAACATACACTAATATAATTAATAAGTCCGACTTACTAAACGCATGTCTGACACTAGTTTATTAAATATACTCTGAAATACTTAAGATGTCGGTTTCTGAAATGCAGTCTGACACCATTTAATAAAACATCCACTAAAATACTCAAGATCTCCGCTTATGATACAACCGTCTGACACTATTTAATTAAATATACACAAAAATACTCAAGAACTACAACTTACAAAACACTCGTCTGACACTATTTAATAAAAGTACACTGAAATACTCAAGAACTCTGACTTATGAAAATCACGTCTGATACTACTTAATTAAATATACATTAAAATACTGAAGAACTCCAAGTCATGAAATACACGTTTGACAGTATTTAACTTAACATAGAGTAAAATACTCAAAAAGTCCTACTTATGAAACACACGTTTGACATTAATTAATTCAACATACACTAAAATACTTAAGAACTTTGACTGATAAAAGAAACCTCTGTCACTATTTAAATAAACACACACCAAATACTGCAGATCTTCGACTTACTAAAAGCGCGTCTGACAATGTTTAATTAAACATACTATAAAATGCTTAAAAAATCCGTCTTATAAAAACTACGTGTGACAATATTTAATTAAAGGTACTATAAAATAGTCTAAAACTCCGAGTTATGAAACACGCGTCAGATACTATTTAATCAAACATGCTCTAAAACAATGAATAACTCCGTCTTACTAAACGGACCTTAGACACTATTTAGTAAAACACACACTAAAATACTCAAGAATTAAGACTTGTGAAACATTTGTTTGGAACTATCTAAACATACAATAAAACACTGAAAAACTCCGACTTATGAAACGCACGTCTGACACTATTTAAATAAACATACACAAAATTACTGAAAATCTCCAAGTTATGAAACACGTGTTTGACACTATTTAACTAAATATACACAAAAATACTCAAGAACTCCGACTTATGAAAGACACGTCTGACACTATTTAAAAATACAGTAAAATATTCAGGAACTCCGACTTATGAAAGGTACGTGTGACATTATGTAATTAAAGATACACTAAAATACTCAAGAACTCTGGCTTATGAAACCAACGTCTGACACTATTTGATTAAACATTTATTGAAATACTCAACAACTCCGTCTAATGAAACCCACGCCTGACACGACTTAATTAATCATAGGCTAAACTACTCAAGAACTGAACTTATGAAATGCAAGTGTGAAACTATTGAATTACACATACACTAAAATACTCAAGATCTCCGATTTATGGAAAACACGTCTGACTTTATTTAATTAAACATAAAGTAAAATACTCAAGATCTCCGATTTATGGAAAACACGTCTGACTTTATTTAATTAAACACAAAGTAAAATACCCAAGATTTCCGAATTATGGAAAACATGTCTGACTTTATTTAATTAAACATAAAGTAAAATACTCAAGATTTCCGGCTTTCGAAATGCACGTCTGACACTATTTAATTAAAGATACAGAAAAATACTCAAGAACTCTGACTCACGAAACATACGTCTGATACTATTTCATTAAACATACACTAAATAATTCAAGAACTTGAACTTATGAAATGCACGTTTTATTATTTAATTAAACATACAGTAAAATACTCAAGAATTCAAAAGTATGAAATACACGTCTGACTGTTTAATGAAAGATGCAGTAAAATACCCTAGAACTCTGACCTATGAAACGTACGTCTGACACTATTTAAATAAACATTCACTAAAATACTAAAGAACTCTGAGTTATGAAACACTCTTCTGACACTATTTAATGAATCATAAACCAAAGTACTCAAGAACTCTGACTTTCGAAACACACGTCTGACACTACTTAATTAAACATACACTAAATTAATGAAGAACTCCAACTTATGAAACACACGTCTGACACTATTTAATCAAATAAACACCAAAATACTGAAGAACTCCTACTTACTAAACGCATGTTTGACACTTGTTAATTAAACATACACTGAAATACTTCAAGAACTCCGAATCATGAAACACACGTCTGACACTATTTCTTTAACATACACTAAAATACTCAAGAACTCCGACTTTAGAAGGCCCCCTATGGCCAGGTAGTTTAAAGCGTTTGACTCCTAGTCGGAGGGTCGCGGTTTCGAATCCCCTTCGCACCAAATGTAGTCGCCATTTCAGCCGTGAGGGCGTTATAATGTGACGCTCAATCCCACTTTTCGTTTGTAGAAGAGTTGGCGGTGGATGGTGATGACTAGTTGCGTTACCTGTAGTCTTACTCTGCTAAATTAGAGACGGTTAGCGCAGATAGCATTCGTGGAGCTTTTTCGCGAAATTGAAAAACAAACAAACCGACTGTTGAAACTCACGTCTGATACTACGTAATTAAAGATACACTAAAATACTCAAGAACTACGACTTATTAACTGCAGGTATATGAACTAATGTTGTACATGGAGATAGAAATACTAAACGAACATTTGAAAGTTGAACCTTTGGGTGAGAAGTTGCATTAGCTATGAAAAGTAGAATATTCCTAATTTCTTGTTCCATTATTTTGTTTTAATTTGTTCAAAAATTCCTTGAATATAGCACTTGTCATTCACGCTTCATTATTCGCTTTCCTTTCCACAAGAAGTTGATTCTTCCTTAAATTTTTGGAACAGCGCTGATTTTTACTCTAACTTATTACCCTTGTTTTCTTTAGTTTTCCATCAGTAAATGCGACCGAAAGTGCAGTCAATCGTTTTTTTTAAATAGCGGCCTCTGGAATAATGAACAAAGAAAAACACAACAGAATATATTTATCCACAGTAACTGTTACAAAATGTCCGATAATTTATTAATATTTAAACAAATTATTAATTAAAGAAGAATTTCTTAATATTTAATGAAATTATTAATTAAACAAGAAATCATTGATTAAATAAGAAATTAATATTTAATCAAAAACATTTCTTCCGGCTTACTCAGGTTCTTTATCCCACTTACTGATAGAAGAGGTAGGTGAAAGATAGTTTTCTGTCCGCGTTTGCTGGTTCCTCTATATAGAGGGCCTTTATAAGAGAAATCTTAAGATAAAACTGCAAAATGTTAATATTTCCGGCTTGTTCAGGTTTCCACCCGTTGCAGTTTCATGCTTAGACAGGTTTTACTGTATATATATATGTACTATATCAGCGATCATTTGATCTATTTACAATAGCAATTGTTACTTTTAAATATCCCGTCAACGATATGTTAATAGTAATAGACCGTATATTCAAGCATTGTGTCAGCGTGTTGTTTTATTTATTTATGACAATAATTCTTACTTTTAAATATCCTGTCAAAGATATGTTTATAGCAGTAGATGTACATTTAAGTACTGTTAACGTATTGTTTGATTTATTTAGTTCAATATTCTTCAGCGATATGTTTACAGTAATAAATCGTACACGTATTTGATATATTTAGAAAAGTTATTACTTTTCAATAATGTAAGCAATGCGCTTATGTTTTCTGTCAACGCATTGTTTGAGCTATTCACAACAATAGTTCCTTTAAATATTCTGTGAACGATCTGTTTACAGTAATAAGCTGTACGTTTATTTACTCTGTCAGTGTTCTTTTATTTGTTTAGAATACTGAATGTTACCGTTACGTAGATATACCGGTATCTTTCTAAATGTATATGTACACACTCACGCACATATACGTAGATTTATATATAATAAAAATGAATAAGCTAGGATTTTTGGAGACGAACTATCTTAGAAATCTTTAATTTTATTACTTATTTCCTTGTTCTTTCGAACAAACGCTGTTTTTCAAGTAAATAACAAGAACTGTTGGTTAAATTTAACCTACAAGTACGTTTTGTGGATTACATTTCTGTATTGTGATTTCAAGCTGTTTGGCTAGAGCAGAGCTCAAAATAGAATATTTCCTCTGAAGAAACCACCTGTGTGTTAAAATCACCTGTTACCTGTAACATCAAGGCTGGTGATCCAGCTGGTTTCAGTTCCTCACTACGTAAACAGGCTATATCTATATCCATGACTATTGAAACTTTCTTCATAAGTAAAATCAGCCTGACACAGGAACTCATGGTGCGCCAAAAGAAACAGAAACTTTCAAAACTCTTACTTTTAATCTGTCTAGCTGTGATTGAGTGATTTGGTACCGCTCCAAAGAGTCAGATTATAGCTTAACAATGGTAAGTTTAAAATTATAGGAACGAGTTGATCACTCTTTTATTTTGTTTGAAAACCAAATTATTATATTTTTATCTTTAATAATTACTTAAATAACTACCTCTAGAAACTAGGGGAGGATGAATTCCACCTGATGTTCAAGTGGTTGCGATGAATGAATTTAACTTATATAATTACTTCAAGAAGCAAGGGAGGTGGACATTAAGTAGTGCTGGATTAGGTGATTCCGATTAATTTGATATTTAACTTTATATAAATACCTCCAGAATCAGGTAGAGATGAATCTCGCCTATTGATCTACTGAATCATGGTTCTATTACTTTAATATTTAACTCACATAATTACTCTAGTAGCAGGAATCTAATTTATTCAATGGTTCTCATTACAATACTATTTAACCTCATATAACTTCCTCTAAATCTGGGTAGGTAGATTAAATAGCAACCTTTGTGTTTTTGTAAACTCACTGTTTTATACCAGCTTTCCCATTTCATTTTTGTTGTTCTCGCTAACCACTTGCATGCTTAAAAATATACTAGTACTTGTGTAGTTTCTATTATAACAATGTTTCGAATCTTTTGCAACTCCAATGTGGCCTAGTGGTTAGCGTGCTTAAAGTGTGATTCAGAGAGTCCATGGTTTACAACCAATTGTCCCTCAAGACGTGTCTCACACTTTATGGCTGTGGGAGCCTTATAAGACTGAAGCTTAGATTCTCCTATTCGATCAGGCAAGGGTATTTCAAGAGTTGGTTACTATTTTTTCACTGCTTCTTACTTTCTCATTGTTTCGAGACAGAAATTTTTGTACTCAGTTAAAACGAAGGTGTTTGTCCTGGATGTTATCATAATGTAACAGAAAATTATTTCTAAGAAATTCTGTGAAGTATGGTTTATTTATATGCATATGTACAATGACTTAAGGAACATGTCCATTTCAAAAATGTTTCCTTAGGATATGTTGTGTTTTAAACTAAAATATTCAGTATATTTAACTGCATTATTAATCACTCGTACTGAAGGACTGTAACTGGTAAAGAAAGTTCTACTGTTTATTTAAATATTTATTTTATTGGTAGGTACCACGTGCGGCTGTGTCTCCCTCTAGTGAAGAGTTGGAACAACTGAACGAATATAGAGCACGAAAAGAAAGGATAAAAGAAGTTTGTCAAAGGCACAATATGTATCGTCGTTTCTCAAGTTATGCCGATGTTTACCGCAACCATAACCCTCTGGCACAAGGACGAACAGGACGTATTCGTCTAAGAACGAACCACCCTTACGGCATCTCGGCTTGTCTGGTTCACAAAGCCGCCAGTAATACGGTTATTTCTTTCCTGTTCATCATTCCCCCAAATCGCAAGGATTATTATCTTGGGAATAACTGGCACCCTCTCTCTAGTAACACTAGCCTGCTTCAGCCTTTTCAAACCTATATAAGGGGTTTTCCTGGATATTTTGTATTCATGTTCGTTCGTCACCCTTTCGCTAGGTTAGTGTCTTCTTATAGGGACAGGGTGACTCATGCAGGAGGAAAACATGACAATGAAAAGACGGAGACGTTTTACCAGAATCCTAATATTACACTTGAAACTTTAGCTAACTACAAGTGGGTTCCATTTGACGCATTTATTAAAGCATTGCTAGTCGTTGATGTAAAAGATTCGCCTTACGTGGAATGGGACTGGAAACCGGCCAATTACGTCTGTGCACCATGCAACATTGACTACGACTTCGTAGGAAAAGTAGAAACTATCGGCCAAGACATCATATACCTGGCTAAACGATTAGGATTTGAAAACGAAATGATGAATATTACCGGAAATAATCCTTGGATGCATCGTACCACAGAGGGAGATTCGTCGACAAATTATGTCAAACAATACTTCTCTCAGATATCTAAGTCTGACATCTTTGCTTTGTACGAAAAATATAAATTAGACTTCGAAATTTTTTGGATATGATATCAATGACCTGGTTAATCAAAACTAAAAAATTTACTTGCTTAGTTTGTGAAATAATTGCAAAATTCGTACACAAATTAAAATGTGTTAGAATTTACGACAGTTTCCCAAACAGTTAATTATGATCAGTTGCTTACGTGTTTTCAGCTCGGAAGTAAATAATGATGCTTTGTTTTCGTACTTATGTCATTTTATTTTGTCAATCAGATATTGAAAAACTCAATTACTTTACGAGTTCTTAAAAGATTCTATTCCAATACAAAGTTTGGATTAAATCACGTTTTCTGATGCTCAAATTTTAATGTATTTTAAAATATTTGATGAAAGTACAGTCAGGGTAAACATATTTTTCTTCTCTTATGCGAGTACTACAATATTTCATCATTTGTTTTTCATTATATGCGTTTAACTTGGTAACAAATGTGAGATGAACAATTTTGAAACACCTTGTGGTTATCGTTGGACTCAACAAATAGCCTAATCTGGCTTTACTTTAAGAATACACAAACACACACCCTGTTAACACATTTGTGTCGAAGAGTTCAGACAAGCACGTTTCACCCAGGAATCAAAACATTAGCACACTGGAAACAAAGTATTAGCAGTCTTTACTCCAGAGACAAAATACTAGCACACTTCACTTCAGAAACGGCCCGGCATGGCCAAGTGTTAAGGCGTGCGACTCGTAATCTGCAGGTCGCAGTTTCGAATCCCGGTCGCACCAAACATGCTTGCCTTTTCAGCCGTGGTCACGTTATAATGTGACGGTCAATCCCACTCCTCGTTGGTAAAAGAGTAGCCCAAGAGTTGGCGGTAGGTGGTGATGACTAGCTACCTTCCCCTAGTCTTATACTGCTAAATTAGGAACGGATAACACAGATAGCCCTCGAGTAGCTTGGTGCGAAATTAAAAACAAACAAACACTTCAGAAATTAAATATGTGTACACTTTGCTCTGGAAACAAAATATTAGCAGGTTTTAATTTGAAAACAAAACACTAGCACAGTCTACTCCAACAACGAAGTGTTAGCACACTTTAGTCCAGAAATAAAGTATTATCACACTTAATTCTGGTAACGAATTATTACAAACACTATTTCAGAAAACACTTTGTTTTACTCTGAAGTAAAATAAAAGCACATTTTACTTCAGAAATGAAGTAATAACATGCTTTACTCTAAAAATGAACTTTTTTTCTCTGGAAAACAAAACAACTATGTAATTTGTTACGAAAACAGCTCAAGAGACACCAAATCATCGGTAAATATTTACCGAAAAAAATACATAAAAAACCCTTTTAACCTGTTCAGTGCCGTAGACGAGATAACTCGTCCAAGCCGATTAGTAACACAGTGCCACGGACGAGTTAATTCATTCTCAATAATACCTAACTTCAACGCTAGATGCCATCACTGTACATGTATTTGACCTATTTACAAATTGTTTCACTTTCGATACAAAATGGCGTCACGAAAAAGTTACAAAATGAAGAAGCATTAGAGTTGTATTTTCAACTTGGTTCGGAGTTTGAAGATAGCAGTGACGATTCAGAAGATTTGGATTTTGAAGATTCTTTGAAAAATACGGAAATACAAGGCTCAGATATTAGTGAAGATAATGATAACTGGCCATCAACCAGCACTGGTAAACGGACGATAAGACCAGGGAGTAAACGTAAAATTGCAAGTTGTGGTAAGAACAGTTTCAAGAAAAAGTGCCCTAATGACAATGATTGGAATGCTGAATCCTTTGCTGCTCCAGTTATAAACCCCTTCTCAGGAAATCATGATGTCCAGTACGACGATTTGAGCCAAGTTTTCACAAGTTCTTCCCTCCCACAATTGTCAACCATATTGTAACAGAGACCAATAAATATGCAGAAACTATGATGGCTCGCGTTGATTTGAAGGAACATTCTAGAATAAAATCATGAAAGCCAACTAATGAGAAGGAAATGTATGAATGTATGGGTCTAATAATGCTAATAGGCATAGAAAGAAAACCAACTATTTCCATGTACCTCAGTACTGACCCTTTAATTGCAACACTCATGTGCATGTCAAAAACTGGTTTCTTTTGCTGCTATTGATGCTACACTTTGCTGACAATACTCAGGTAACTATTGTTGACCAACGACAGCACAAGATACAGACCATTATTGATCATTTACGGAAAATAATTAGAACCTCATATGTACCAAACGAACATGTTTGTATTGACGAATCTTTGATACTATAGAACGGTCGACTGGGATTTCGACAGTACATTCCATCGAAAAGGGCTAGGTTTGGAGTCAAAAGTTATGAGCTATGTGAAAGTGTAACAGGATATGTTTAGGAATTTTTCATCTACACTAGTGCTACTGCACAGTACAGCACTAAAGAGAGCGGACAGGACAAACGTGTTGTATGCACATTGATGGAATCATTGTTTGGACAAAATTGTAAGCTCTATTTGGATCGTTTTTTTACAAGTCCCACTTTAGCGAAGTCATTGCTTGATCGTGACACCTATTTGTGTGGGACAGTAATGAAAAATCGAATTGGGATGCCGAAATGTTTCACAAATATTCAAAAGGGAGAAATGGACATGACACAAAAAGACAGCCATGGTGTTTTTCACTGGATAAGGATAAGAGGGACATTTTCATGTTGAGTACAATACATGACAATACCATGCAAAACACTGGAAAGATCAACCGTGATACTGGTGCAGCTATTGTAAAACTAAAATGTGTCATTGATTACAATCGTTATATGGGAGGGGTTTACTTATGTGACAGTTTGTTGCATGCTCATCCGAGTATGCGCAAGGCTGTGAAGTGGTACAAAAAAGTATTTTTTTCACATGATGGATATAGCAGTGTACAATGTTTTGATAGTTTACAAATCACTGGGAAACAACCTGTCTCTCCTGGAGTTTATACTCCGTGTCATCCGTACCCTGATTGAAGATTACCACACCCAGCGCTGAAAATCACCGAAAGCCGGCCTTTCTTGGAAAACCCCCTTCGCCTCACAGAACGTCACTTCCCAACACTTATTCCACCAAAAAGTACCCCACTAGAAAGTGTAAAGTGTGCTCTGACAAATCCAAGAGGAAGGAAAATAGATATGAATGTACTGATTGCAAAATGACTCTTTGTGTTGATCCCTGCTTCAAAACATTTTACACGAAAGTGAATTATTAAATGTATCATGTATTTAAATACCCAATAATGACATTTTGTGATTATTGTTTCATGTTTTGTACATATTTCTTCATTTTGTGTACTACCTTAAGTTTGGCTTAGAGAAAAAATAGTATTTGTTGTTTATTTCCTTTGTTTTAAAAATTACTCAATTTTGCTGAAAAAAAAAACCGGCATAGGAGCTGCCGTAGCAGCTGACATACTTGGCAGTCAACAGGTTAAAGTAAATTTTTGTTCAGAGAACAGGATACCAAAACAGGAGAACAGCCTTTACCCAAAAGAACTTTTGGCAGAGTAATCTTCTGTTGACATTAATGTCTTGGTCATTTCTAACTGTATTGATGATGATAACGTACAGCATGATTTAGTTCAATTACGAAGTTGAAAAATATTTCATAAATGACCTTCAGTTATTGTAACTCAAAAGTAATGCATTTCGATTATCATATAGATGTTTAATACATAGTTTGCAACCAATGCAATAGTATGACTGAAGAAAAGAATCTTAACGTGGTAGTGAACGAGTTGTTTAAGCCATCGAAGCAGAGTTTTATTGCTAGTGATAATGTTAATTTAATTACAGGATGTTTTTACAGAAATGTTCATTACAAGCTCAAAAGATCTAATATCTGTCTATACAAATCCTTAATTAGAAATAGTATGTAGTTTTTGTCCATGTAATTAACAGAGCATATTGATTTACTCAAAAGAATTCAGAGGAGGACTACAAAGATTATTGTGGGACTAAGATGGACAAGAGGTGATTTTAATTGAAATGTACAAGACTATTCTGACTCTAATAGAACGAAATGGCATAAATTGAAGAACTGAGAAAAACATAATATACTTTAGTTAAGGCAGTTTTGAATTTAGAGCAGTTTGATTGGCTTATCAAATGAGATACTGTTGTTAGTGTAGAGGCCCACTTTTTACAAAAGTTTGAAAAGAATCAGTTTAAAATATTACTTTTCCCAAGGGTAGCTATGAAAAGACAGCAATAAAGGACCAACTGCTTTTTTGTTGTGATATTTTCTTGCAAATATTTCCTGCTATAAAGTCCAGAATAATAATCCTATGACGATTAGCATTAACCCTCGTCATTATTTGCTGAATAGTTAAATAACGTACTAAAATTTTGAATAGTCTGAAACTGAGTTAAATTATGATTTAGAAGTCAAATAAATGTGATATGTATCTAATTTATGATACTTGCCAACAAGATTGATACACACAGTTTTTTTAAATACAGATATATTTTATTATACAAACAGTAATACAATGTACAATAATGGTTATTACAAATAATAATCTATGTACAAAAGTTTTACAAACTTATATGTAATATTAAGTCTCCTATATGGTCTAAACGTTCTTTGATACCTTATCGAGAGTTCAGAATGAGATAATTAATTTTGAGTTGATGTAGATACAATTCACTTAATAGGAAGCTATCTAGCTCTGTGTTCTTTATTCTGTACCGGTCACACGCCTAATTATTCGCCGCTGAAATTATATAATGTCCAAAGTGAATCTGCTGAAGTTAAATGGTTTATAATGTTTGAAAGCTATAAACTTTTCTGGTCAAATAGCTGAAATTCCCGACTGATAAGCGTTATAACAATCACAGTTATAGCTCCCGAGTTTATAGCTCACCAGCTGTAGCAAATCAATAATATATACTGTCTCTTGGCGCATCGCATTGGTTATGTTTATAGATGTGAGGAGAATTTCTTAATATTTCAGTTTACACAAAAATATAGACGATGCACCAGTGTTTACGAACACATATGTTGATGCTGATCAGACTCGATAATCTTCTACAAGTTTAATGGATAGGCGTGAATTTCAACACGGATTTAACAGTATAAATTGTGTAATTTATAAATATAAATCGAAATTAAACAAACATCGATATTGAAATACATACATGATAATAAATCAGTCACAGTACTTTATTAAAGGACCCTCACCTACCACTGACTGGGATAATTTTTCGTTATAAAACAACTTAGATCCAACGTAGCATTATTCAGAAAAACAGAGACTATTTTTATTCTACTTCTATTCATCAAGAAGTCCAGAGGATTGAGTATGCTATATTTTAAAATTATTTTAAATAAGCAAATTAACATGTCACGTGACAAACACAACAGCTATGAAGCAGTATTGGAAGAGTCTGTATCAGAACTACATCTGAAAATTATTTGACATTAATTGGGCCATGTGGATCTTAGCAAACACTGACCACTTTTAAATAATGTATATAATATAAAATATTTGTTTATTCAGATTATAATGGTGTTGAGGATTTCAGATTTCCAGACCGAGGATATATTTTGTATTTTACTTTATAGGAAAACAAATAGACAAGTATATACTTACGACTTCAGCACCATCCAGAAAGAAACCAGAAACAAGTTTTATTCCTCGTGTGAGTAGCAAATTATAGTATCTCGTAATAAGTGAGAATCTATGAACTCAAATGCCACTAGCAAAAGTCGCTCAGGTGTCCAATACTATAAGAAACAACATAATCAAAGAAAATCTCCTTCTGGAAAAGCAACAAAAGTCACGTGTATGGAAGTGTTTCCCTACTTCGTGATATCCCGCATGAAAACACATACCTCAAATTGAAAGAGTTAAAAGCCTATGGATTTCTGCATGTGTGAGTAGAGAAATAGACACTGAAAACTGTCGTCTTTATACAATAAATAGTTTATGGAAAGCAATCAGAAAGTAATAGTGTAATTTCGATATGAAAGACTTATAACAAAATATGTACAGTGGAAATTATGCTTCAGAGCTCTTTTCAAAATACATGTTCATAATATAGGGTATAACTGATGTGGCAACATGGACTATAAAGAAAGGTTGAGGCAGTAAACCATTTCAATATAACATACTTAGTTCCGTATATTCTTAAGACTTTGCTCTTTGTTGAGGCAGTAAACTGTTTCAATATAACATACTTAACTACCGAATATTGTTGTGACATTGCCTTTTGTTGAAGTAGTACACCGTTTCAACATAACATACTTAACTAACGTATATTGTTGTGACATTGCTCTTTGTTGAAACAGTAAACGGTTTCAATATAACACAAATAATTCCGTATATTCTTGTGACATTGCTCTTTGTGGAAGAAAAAACCGTTTCAATATAACATACTTAACTACCGAATAATGTTGTGACATTACTCTTTGTTAAAGAAGTAAACCGTTTCAATATAACATACTTAACTATCGAATATTGTTGTGACATTGCTCTTTGTTGAAGCAGTAAATTGTTTCAATATAACACATTTAACATCCGAATGTTGTTCTGACATTGCTTTTTGTTTGGGGCAGTAAATCGTTTCATTATAACATACTTAACTACCGAATAATGTTGTGATTACTCTTTGTTAAAAAAGTAAACCGTTTCAATATAACATACTTAACTTCCGTATATTGTTGTGACATTGCTCTTTGTAGAAGCAGTAAACTGTTTCAACATAACATACTTAACTTCCCTCTATTGTTGTGACATTGCTCTTTGTTGAAGCAGTAAATTGCTTTAATATAACACACTTAACTACCGCATACTGTTGTGACATTGATTTTTGTTGAAGAAGTAAACCGTATCAATATAACATACTTAACTACCGAATATGTTGTGATTACTCTTTGTTAAAAGTAGTAAACCGTTTCAATATAACATACTTAACTTCCGTATATTGTTGTGATATTGCTTTTTTGTTGAAGCAGTAAACTCTTTCAATATAACACATTTAACTACCGTATATTGTAGTGACAATGCCTTTGTTGAAGCAGTAAACCGTTTGAATATAACATACTTAACTACCGTATATTTTTGGGACATTGCCTTTGTTGAAGTAGTAAACCGTTTCAATATAAGATACTTAACTTCCGTATGTTGTTGTGACATTAATTTTTGTTGAAGTAGTAAACTGTTTCAATATAACCTACTTAACTTCCCTATATTGTTGTGACATTAATTTTTTGTTGAAGTAGTAAAACTGTTTCAATATAACCTACTTAACTTCCTATATTGTTGTGACATTGCTCTTTGTTGAAGCAGTAAACCGTTTGAATATAACATACTTAACTTCCGTGGATTTTGTGACATCGATATTTGTTGAAGGAGTAAATCGTTTGAATATAATGTACTTAACTTCCGTATATTGTTGTGACATTAGTCTTTGTTGAAGCAGTAAACCGTTTCAATATAACATACCTCTTAACTACCGAATATTGTTGTGACATTGCACTTTTGTTGAAGCAGTAAACTGTTTCAATATAACACACTTTCTAACTATCGCATATTGTTGTGACATTGCTTTTTGTTGAAGCAGTAAACCATTTCAATATAACATACTTAACTTCCTATATTGTTGTTACATTGCTCTTTGTTGAAGCAATAAACCCTTTCAATATAAGATAATTAACTTCCGTATGTTGTTGAAAAATTTCACATTGTTTAAGCAGCAAACTGTTTTAATATAACATACTTAACTTCCGGTATTCTTGTGACATTGCTCTTTGTTGAAGCAGTAAACCGTTTGAATATAACATACTTAACTTCCGTGATTTTGTGACATTGATATTTCTTTTGAAGGAGTAAAACCGTTTCAATATAATTTACTTAACTTCCGTATATTGTTGTGACAATGCTCTTTTGTTGAAGCAGTAAACAGTTTGTATATATAACATACTTAACTACCGTATATTGTTGTGACATTGCTCTTTCTTGAAGGTGGTAGTAAACCCTTTGAATATAATGTAAATTTTAACTTCAGTATGTTGTTGAAAATTTCACATTGTTTAAGCAGCAAATTTGTTTTAATATAACATACTTAACTTCCCTGTATTGTTGTGATTAGTGCTCCTCCTTGTTGAAGCTGTAAAATAGTTTCACATATAACATACTTAAATTCTTGTAGTTGTTGTGATTGCTTTTTGTTGAAGCAGTAAACTGTTTCAATATAACAAATTTATCTACAGTATATTGTTGTGACATTGCATTTTGTTGAAGTAGTAAACCGTTTCAAGTATTATATAACATACTTAACTACCGTATATTGTTGTGACATTGCTCTTTGTTGAAGCTGTAAACAGTTTCAATATAACATAACACTTAACATTGCTCGTGTAAATTTCTTAATGATAGACATTGCTCTTTTGTTGGAAGCAGTAAACCGTTTGAATATAACATACTTAATCTACTGTATATTTTTGGGACATTGCCTTTTGTTGTATGTAGTAAAATTGTTCCAATATAAGATACTTAACTTCCGTATGTTGCTTTTTGTGAAATTTCGTTTACTTTTGTTGAAGCATAAAACTGTTTTAATATAACATAATTAACCATCGTATTGTTGTGACATTAATTTTGTTGAAGGTAAACCGTTTCAATATAACAGTACTTAATCTTCACTATATTGTTGTAACATTGCTCTTTGTTGGATTAGTAAACTGTTTCAATATAACATACTAACGCATATTGTTGTGACATTGCTCTTGTTGAAGCAGTAAACCGTTTTGTGCCATAAGCATACCGAACTACCACGAATATTGTTTTGACATTGCTCTTTTGTTGAAGCAGTAAACCATATTATTTCAATATAA
>NC_134833.1:4292122-4481070 GCF_004210375.1 Tachypleus tridentatus | reverse complement strand
ATAGAGGAAGAACCAGGTGTGAGACAGCTGGAATAAATGTTGTTTATGGTGCCTTGTTGTTGCAGAAACCATACTGTAAGAATATTATCCCATGAGGAAGACCAGGTGTGGAGACGAGCTGGAACAACGTTGTTTATGGTGCTTGTTGTTGTATAAACTATACTGAATATTGTCATATAGAGGAAGACTTGGTATGGAGACATAAACCAATATTCAATGTTGTTTATGGTGCCTGTTGTTGAAGAAACGATACTGTAAGAATATTGTCCCATAAAGAAGACCAGGGTGTGGAGACATGAGCTAAATAACAAGTTGTTTATGGTGCCTGTTGTTGTAGAAACCATACTGTAAGAATATTGTCCTGATAGAAGGAAGACCAGAGTAATGGGAGATACGAGTTTGAAATAACAAGTTGTTTATGGTGCCTGTTGTTGTAGAAACTATACTGTAAGAATATTGTCCCATAGAGGAAGACCAGGTGTGGAGACATGAGCTGAAATAACAAGTTCTTTATGGTGCCTGTTGTTGTAGAAACTATACTGTAAGAATATTGTCCTATAAAGAAAGACCAGGTCTGGAGACATGAGCTGGAATAACAAGTTGTTTATGGTGCTTGTTGTTGTAGAAACTATACTGTAAGAATATTGTCCCATAGAGCAAAACCAGGTGTGGAGACATGAGCTTAAATAACAATGTTGTTTATGGTGCCTGTTGTTGTAGAAACTATACTGTAAGAATATTGTCCGATAAAGGAAGACCAGGTGTTGAGACACATGACACTGAAATAACAAGTTGTTTATGGTGCCTGTTGTTGTAGAAACGACACTGTAAGAATATTGTCCCATAAGAAAGACCATGTGGATATATGAGTCTAAAATAACAAGTTGTTTATGGTGCCTCTTGTAGTAAAACTATATTGAAAGAATATTTTCCTACAGAGGAAGACCAGGTGTGGAGACATGACATCAAATAAGATGTTGTTTCATGGTGCCTGTTGTTGTATAAATTATACTGTAAGAATATTGTCCGATAAAGGAAGACCTGGAGTGTTGAGACATGACACGAAATAACAAGTTGTTTATGGTGCCTGTTGTTGTATAAATTATACTGTAAGAATATTGTCCTATAGAGGAAGAACAGGTGTGGAGACATGAGCTGAAATAACATGTTGTTTATGATGCCTGTTCTTGTAGAAACTATACTGTAAGAATATTGTCCTATAGAGGAAGACCAGGTGTGGAGACATGAGCTGAAATAACAAGTTGTTTATGGTGCCTGTTATTGAAGAAACGATACTGTAAGAATATTGTCCTATAAAGGAAGACCAGGTGTGGAGACATGAGCTGAAATAACAAGTTGTTTATGGTGCCTGTTGCTGTATAAATTATACTGTAAGAATACTGTCCTATAGAGGAAGACCTGGTATGGAGACATGAGCTGATATAACAAGTTGTTTATGGTGCCTGTTGTTGTAGAAACTATACTGTAAGAATATTGTCCTATAGAGAAAGACCAGGTGTGGAGACATGAGCTGAAATAACAAGTTGTTTATGGTGCTTGTTGTTGTAGAAACTATACTGTAAGAATATTGTCCTATAGGGAAGACCAGGTGTGGAGACATGAGCTGGAATAACAAGTTGTTTATGGTGCTTGTTGTTGTAGAAACTATACTGTAAGAATATTGTCCTATAAGGGAATAGAGATATAAGACCAGTGTGTGGAGACATGAGCTACAGAATAACAAGTTGTTTATGGTGTTTATGGTGCCTGTTGTTGTAGAAACTATACTGTAAGAATATTGTCCTATAAAGGAAAGACCAGGTGTGGAGACATGAGCTGAAATAACAAGTTGTTTATGGTGCCTGTTGCTGTATAAATTATACTGTAAGAATACTGTCCTATAGAGGAAGACCAGGTGTGGAGACATGAGCTGGAATATCAAGTTGTTTATTGTGATTGTTGTTGTAGAAACTATACTCTAAGAATATTGTCCTATAAAGGAAGACCAGGTGTGAGACATGAGCTTGAATAACAAGTTGTTTATGGTGCTTGTTGTTGTAGAAACTATACTGTAAGAATATTGTCCTATAGAGGAAGACCAGGTGTGGAGACATGAGCTCAAATAACAAGTTGTTTATGGTGCTTGTTGTTGTATAAACTATACTGTAAGAATATTGTCCTATAGAGGGAAGACCAGGTGTGGAGATATGAGTTTGAAATAAAAAGTTGTTTATGGTGCCTGTTGTTGTAGAAACTATACTGTAAGAATATTGTCCTATAAAGAAAAGACCAGGTGTGGAGACATGAGCTTAAATAAAATGTTGTTTATGGTGCCTGTTGTTGTAGAAACTATACTGTAAGAATATTGTCCTATAAGAGAGAAGACCAGGTGTGGAGACATGAGCTGAAATAAAATGTTGTTTATGGTGCCTGTTGTTGTAGAAACTATACTGTAAGAATATTGTCCTATAGAGGAAGACCAGGTGTGGAGACATGAGCTGAAATAAAATGTTGTTTATGGTGCCTGTTGTTGTAGAAACTATACTGTAAGAATATTGTCCTATAAAGGAGAAGACCAGGTGTGGGAGACATGAGCTGAAATAACAAGTTGTTTATGGTGCTTGTTGTTGTAGAAACTATACTGTAAGAATATTGTCCTATAGAGGAAGACCAGGTGTGGAGACATGAGCTGAAATAAAAAGTTGTTTATGGTGCCTGTTGTTGTAGAAACTATACTGTAAGAATATTGTCCTATAAAGGAAGACCAGGTGTGGAGACATGAGCTGAAATAACAAGTTGTTTATGGTGCCTGTTGTTGTCTATACTGTAAGAATATTGTCCGATAAAGGAAGACCTGGTGTGGAGACATGACACGAAATAACAAGTTGTTTATGGTGCCTGTTGTTGTAGAAACTATACTGTAAGAATATTGTCCTATAGAGGAAGACCAGGTGTGGAGACATGAGCTACAAAATAACATGTTGTTTATGGTGCCTGTTGTTGTAGAAACTATACTGTAAGAATATTGTCCTATAGAGGAAGACCAGGTGTGGAGACATGAGCTGAAATAACAAGTTGTTTATGGTGCCTGTTGTTGTAGAAACTATACTGTAAGAATATTGTTTTATAGAGGAAGACCAGGTCTGGAGACATGAGCTGAAATAACAAGTTGTTTATGGTGCCTGTTGTTGTAGAAACTATACTGTAAGAATATTGTCCTATAGAGGAAGACCAGGTGTGGAGACATGAGCTGAAATAACAAGTTGTTTATGGTGCCTGTTGCTGTATAAATTATACTGTAAGAATATTGTCCTATAGAGGAAGAACAGGTGTGGAGACATGAGCTGAAATAAGTTGTTTATGGTGCCTGTTGCTGTATGAAACTATACTGTAAGAATATTGTTCTATAAAGGAAGAACCAGGTGTGGAGACATGAGCTGAAATAACAAGTTGTTTATGGTGCCTGTTGTTGTAGAAACTATACTGTAAGAATATTGTCCTATAGAGGAAGACCAGGTGTGGAGACATGAGCTGAAATAACAAGTTGTTTATGGTGCCTGTTGTTGTAGAAACTATACTGTAAGAATATTGTAAAGGAAGACCAGGTGTGGAGACAGAGCTGAAATAACAAGTGTTTATGGTGCCTGTTGTTGTAGAAACTATACTGTAAGAATATTGTAAAGGAAGACCAGGTTTGGAGACATGAGCTGAAATAACAAGTTGTTTATGGTGCCTGTTGTTGTAGAAACTATACTGTAAGAATATTGTCCTATAGAGGAAGACCAGGTGTGGAGACATGAGCTGAAATAACAAGTTGTTTATGGTGCCTGTTGTTGTAGAAACTATACTGTAAGAATATTGTCCTATAGAGGAAGACCAGGTGTGGAGACATGAGCTGAAATAACAAGTTGTTTATGGTGCCTGTTGTTGTAGAAACTATACTGTAAGAATATTGTCCTATAGAGGAAGACCAGGTGTGGAGACATGAGCTGAAATAACAAGTTGTTTATGGTGCCTGTTGTTGTAGAAACTATACTGTAAGAATATTTTCCTACAGAGGAAGACCTGGTGTTGAGACATGACACGAAATAACAAGTTGTTTATGGTGCCTGTTGTTGTAGAAACTATACTGTAAGAATATTGTCCTATAGAGAAAGACCAGGTGTGGAGACATGAGCTGAAATAACAAGTTGTTTATGGTGCCTGTTGTTGTAGAAACTATACTGTAAGAATATTGTCCTATAAAGAAAGACCAGGTGTGGAGACATGAGCTGAAATAACAAGTTGTTTATGGTGCCTGTTGTTGTAGAAACTATACTGTAAGAATATTGTCCTATAGAAGGAAGACCAGGTGTGGAGACATGAGCTGAAATAAAAAGTTGTTTATGGTGCCTGTTGTTGTAGAAACTATACTGTAAGAATATTGTCCCATATATGAGGAAGACCAGGTGTGGAGACATGAGCTGGAATAACAAGTTGTTTATGGTGCCTGTTGTTGTAGAAACTATACTGTAAGAATATTGTCCTATAGAGGAAGACCAGGTGTGGAGACATGAGCTGAAATAACAAGTTGTTTATGGTGCCTGTTGTTGTAGAAACTATACTGTAAGAATATTGTCCTATAGAGGAAGACCAGGTGTGGAGACATGAGCTGAAATAACAAGTTGTTTATGGTGCCTGTTGTTGTATAAACTTGTAAGAATATTGTATACCTGTAAGAATATATGTGCCTGTTGTTGTAGAAACTATACTGTAAGAATATAGAGGAAGACCAGGTGTGGAGACATGAACTAAAATAACAAGTTGTTTATGGTGCCTGTTGTTGTAGAAACTATACTGTAAGAATATTGTCCTATAAAGGAAGACCAGGTGTGGAGACATGAGCTTAAATAAAAAGTTGTTTATGGTGCCTGTTGTTGTAGAAACTATACTGTAAGAATATTGTCCTATGGAGGAAGACCAGGTGTGGAGACATGAGCTTAAATAAAATGTTGTTTATGGTGCCTGTTGTTGTAGAAACTATACTGTAAGAATATTGTCCTATAGAGGAAGACCAGGTGTGGAGACATGAGCTGAAATAACAAGTTGTTTATGGTGCCTGTTGTTGTAGAAACTATACTGTAAGAATATTGTCCCATAAAGGAAGACCAGGTGTGGAGACATGAGCTGAAATAACAAGTTGTTTATGGTGCCTGTTGTTGTAGAAACTATACTGTAAGAATATTGTCCGATAAAGGAAGACCAGGTGTGGAGACATGAGCTGAAATAACAAGTTGTTTATGGTGCCTGTTGTTGTAGAAACTATACTGTAAGAATATTGTCCTATAGAGGAAGACCAGGTGTGGAGACATGAGCTGAAATAACAAGTTGTTTATGGTGCCTGTTGTTGTAGAAACTATACTGTAAGAATATTGTCCTATAGAGGAAGACCAGGTGTGGAGACATGAGCTGAAATAACAAGTTGTTTATGGTGCCTGTTGTTGTAGAAACTATACTGTAAGAATATTGTCCCATAAAGGAAGACCAGGTGTTGAGACATGAGCTGAAATAACAAGTTGTTTATGGTGCCTGTTGTTGTAGAAACTATACTGTAAGAATATTGTCCTATAGAGGAAGACCAGGTGTGGAGACATGAGCTGAAATAACAAGTTGTTTATGGTGCCTGTTGTTGTAGAAACTATACTGTAAGAATATTGTCCTATAAGAGGAAGACCAGGTGTGGAGACATGAGCTGAAATAACAAGTTGTTTATGGTGCCTGTTGTTGTAGAAACTATACTGTAAGAATATTGTCCTATAAAGGAAGACCAGGTGTGGAGACATGAGCTGAAATAACAAGTTGTTTATGGTGCCTGTTGTTGTAGAAACTATACTGTAAGAATATTGTCCTATAGAGGAAGACCAGGTGTGGAGACATGAGCTGAAATAACAAGTTGTTTATGGTGCCTGTTGTTGTAGAAACTATACTGTAAGAATATTGTCCATATAAAGGAAGACCAGGTGTGGAGACATGAGCTGAAATAACAAGTTGTTTATGGTGCCTGTTGTTGTAGAAACTATACTGTAAGAATATTGTCCTATAGAGGAAGACCAGGTGTGGAGACATGAGCTGAAATAACAAGTTGTT
Source organism: Tachypleus tridentatus (assembly GCF_004210375.1). Lineage (NCBI taxonomy): Eukaryota > Metazoa > Arthropoda > Merostomata > Xiphosura > Limulidae > Tachypleus > Tachypleus tridentatus. Next base: position 4,474,944 of record NC_134833.1, on the reverse strand, counting down.
TATGGTGCCTGTTGTTGTAGAAACTATACTGTAAGAATATTGTCCTATAGAGGAAGACCAGGTGTGGAGACATGAGCTGAAATAACAAGTTGTTTATGGTGCCTGTTGTTGTAGAAACTATACTGTAAGAATATTGTCCTATAGAGGAAGACCAGGTGTGGAGACATGAGCTGAAATAACAAGTTGTTTATGGTGCCTGTTGTTGTAGAAACTATACTGTAAGAATATTGTCCTATAGAGGAAGACCAGGTGTGGAGACATGAGCTGAAATAACAAGTTGTTTATGGTGCCTGTTGTTGTAGAAACTATACTGTAAGAATATTGTCCTATAGAGGAAGACCAGGTGTGGAGACATGAGCTGAAATAACAAGTTGTTTATGGTGCCTGTTGTTGTAGAAACTATACTGTAAGAATATTGTCCTATAAAGGAAGACCAGGTGTGGAGACATGAGCTGAAATAACAAGTTGTTTATGGTGCCTGTTGTTGTAGAAACTATACTGTAAGAATATTGTCCTATAAAGGAAGACCAGGTGTGGAGACATGAGCTGAAATAACAAGTTGTTTATGGTGCCTGTTGTTGTAGAAACTATACTGTAAGAATATTGTCCTATAGAGGAAGACCAGGTGTGGAGACATGAGCTGAAATAACAAGTTGTTTATGGTGCCTGTTGTTGTAGAAACTATACTGTAAGAATATTGTCCTATAGAGGAAGACCAGGTGTGGAGACATGAGCTGAAATAACAAGTTGTTTATGGTGCCTGTTGTTGTAGAAACTATACTGTAAGAATATTGTCCCATAAAGGAAGACCAGGTGTGGAGACATGAGCTGAAATAACAAGTTGTTTATGGTGCCTGTTGTTGTAGAAACTATACTGTAAGAATATTGTCCTATAGAGGAAGACCAGGTGTGGAGACATGAGCTGAAATAACAAGTTGTTTATGGTGCCTGTTGTTGTAGAAACTATACTGTAAGAATATTGTCCTATAGAGGAAGACCAGGTGTGGAGACATGAGCTGAAATAACAAGTTGTTTATGGTGCCTGTTGTTGTAGAAACTATACTGTAAGAATATTGTCCTATAAGAGGAAGACCAGGTGTGGAGACATGAGCTGAAATAACAAGTTGTTTATGGTGCCTGTTGTTGTAGAAACTATACTGTAAGAATATTGTCCCATAGAGGAAGACCAGGTGTGGAGACATGAGCTGAAATAACAAGTTGTTTATGGTGCCTGTTGTTGTAGAAACTATACTGTAAGAATATTGTCCCATAGAGGAAGACCAGGTGTGGAGACATGAGCTGAAATAACAAGTTGTTTATGGTGCCTGTTGTTGTAGAAACTATACTGTAAGAATATTGTCCTATAGAGGAAGACCAGGTGTGGAGACATGAGCTGAAATAACAAGTTGTTTATGGTGCCTGTTGTTGTAGAAACTATACTGTAAGAATATTGTCCTATAGAGGAAGACCAGGTGTGGAGACATGAGCTGAAATAACAAGTTGTTTATGGTGCCTGTTGTTGTAGAAACTATACTGTAAGAATATTGTCCTATAAAGGAAGACCAGGTGTGGAGACATGAGCTGAAAATAAAAGTTGTTTATGGTGCCTGTTGTTGTAGAAACTATACTGTAAGAATATTGTCCTATAAAGGAAGACCAGGTGTGGAGACATGAGCTGAAATAACAAGTTGTTTATGGTGCCTGTTGTTGTAGAAACTATACTGTAAGAATATTGTCCTATAGAGGAAGACCAGGTGTGGAGACATGAGCTGAAATAACAAGTTGTTTATGGTGCCTGTTGTTGTAGAAACTATACTGTAAGAATATTGTCCTATAGAAGGAAGACCAGGTGTGGAGACATGAGCTGAAATAACAAGTTGTTTATGGTGCCTGTTGTTGTAGAAACTATACTGTAAGAATATTGTCCTATAAGAGGAAGACCAGGTGTGGAGACATGAGCTGAAATAAAATGTTGTTTATGGTGCCTGTTGTTGTAGAAACTATACTGTAAGAATATTGTCCTATAAAGGAAGACCAGGTGTGGAGACATGAGCTGAAATAACAAGTTGTTTATGGTGCCTGTTGTTGTAGAAACTATACTGTAAGAATATTGTCCTATAGAGGAAGACCAGGTGTGGAGACATGAGCTGAAATAACAAGTTGTTTATGGTGCCTGTTGTTGTAGAAACTATACTGTAAGAATATTGTCCTATAGAGGAAGACCAGGTGTGGAGACATGAGCTGAAATAACAAGTTGTTTATGGTGCCTGTTGTTGTAGAAACTATACTGTAAGAATATTGTCCTATAAAGGAAGACCAGGTGTGGAGACATGAGCTGAAATAACAAGTTGTTTATGGTGCCTGTTGTTGTAGAAACTATACTGTAAGAATATTGTCCTATAGAGGAAGACCAGGTGTGGAGACATGAGCTGAAATAACAAGTTGTTTATGGTGCCTGTTGTTGTAGAAACTATACTGTAAGAATATTGTCCTATAAAGGAAGACCAGGTGTGTTGAGACATGAGCTATAAAGGAAGAATATGACTGAAATAAAGTTGTTTATGGTGCCTGTTGTTGTAGAAACTATACTGTAAGAATATTGTCCTATAGAGGAAGACCAGGTGTGGAGACATGAGCTGAAATAACAAGTTGTTTATGGTGCCTGTTGTTGTAGAAACTATACTGTAAGAATATTGTCCCATAGAGGAAGACCAGGTGTGGAGACATGAGCTGAAATAACAAGTTGTTTATGGTGCCTGTTGTTGTAGAAACTATACTGTAAGAATATTGTCCTATAGAGGAAGACCAGGTGTGGAGACATGAGCTGAAATAACAAGTTGTTTATGGTGCCTGTTGTTGTAGAAACTATACTGTAAGAATATTGTCCTATAAAGGAAGACCAGGTGTGGAGACATGAGCTGAAATAACAAGTTGTTTATGGTGCCTGTTGTTGTAGAAACTATACTGTAAGAATATTGTCCTATAGAGGAAGACCAGGTGTGGAGACATGAGCTGAAATAACAAGTTGTTTATGGTGCCTGTTGTTGTAGAAACTATACTGTAAGAATATTGTCCTATAGAGGAAGACCAGGTGTGGAGACATGAGCTGAAATAACAAGTTGTTTATGGTGCCTGTTGTTGTAGAAACTATACTGTAAGAATATTGTCCTATAGAGGAAGACCAGGTGTGGAGACATGAGCTGAAATAACAATGTTGTTTATGGTGCCTGTTGTTGTAGAAACTATACTGTAAGAATATTGTCCTATAGAGGAAGACCAGGTGTGGAGACATGAGCTGAAATAACAATGTTGTTTATGGTGCCTGTTGTTGTAGAAACTATACTGTAAGAATATTGTCCTATAAAGGAAGACCAGGTGTGGAGACATGAGCTGAAATAACAAGTTGTTTATGGTGCCTGTTGTTGTAGAAACTATACTGTAAGAATATTGTCCTATAAAGGAAGACCAGGTGTGGAGACATGAGCTGAAATAACAAGTTGTTTATGGTGCCTGTTGTTGTAGAAACTATACTGTAAGAATATTGTCCTATAGAGGAAGACCAGGTGTGGAGACATGAGCTGAAATAACAAGTTGTTTATGGTGCCTGTTGTTGTAGAAACTATACTGTAAGAATATTGTCCTATAAAGGAAGACCAGGTGTGGAGACATGAGCTGAAATAACAAGTTGTTTATGGTGCCTGTTGTTGTAGAAACTATACTGTAAGAATATTGTCCTATAGAGGAAGACCAGGTGTGGAGACATGAGCTGAAATAACAAGTTGTTTATGGTGCCTGTTGTTGTAGAAACTATACTGTAAGAATATTGTCCTATAGAGGAAGACCAGGTGTGGAGACATGAGCTGAAATAACAAGTTGTTTATGGTGCCTGTTGTTGTAGAAACTATACTGTAAGAATATTGTCCTATAAAGGAAGACCAGGTGTGGAGACATGAGCTGAAATAACAAGTTGTTTATGGTGCCTGTTGTTGTAGAAACTATACTGTAAGAATATTGTCCTATAGAGGAAGACCAGGTGTGGAGACATGAGCTGAAATAACAAGTTGTTTATGGTGCCTGTTGTTGTAGAAACTATACTGTAAGAATATTGTCCTATAAAGGAAGACCAGGTGTGGAGACATGAGCTGAAATAACAAGTTGTTTATGGTGCCTGTTGTTGTAGAAACTATACTGTAAGAATATTGTCCTATAGAGGAAGACCAGGTGTGGAGACATGAGCTGAAATAACAAGTTGTTTATGGTGCCTGTTGTTGTAGAAACTATACTGTAAGAATATTGTCCTATAGAGGAAGACCAGGTGTGGAGACATGAGCTGAAATAACAAGTTGTTTATGGTGCCTGTTGTTGTAGAAACTATACTGTAAGAATATTGTCCTATAGAGGAAGACCAGGTGTGGAGACATGAGCTGAAATAACAAGTTGTTTATGGTGCCTGTTGTTGTAGAAACTATATTGAAAGAATATTTTCCTATAGAGGAAGACCAGGTGTGGAGACATGAGCTGAAATAAGTTGTTTATGGTGCCTGTTGTTGTAGAAACTATACTGTAAGAATATTGTCCTATAGAGGAAGACCAGGTGTGGAGACATGAGATGAAATAACAAGTTGTTTATGGTGCCTGTTGTTGTAGAAACTATACTGTAAGAATATTGTCCTATAAAGGAAGACCAGGTGTGGAGACATGAGCTGAAATAACAAGTTGTTTATGGTGCCTGTTGTTGTAGAAACTATACTGTAAGAATATTGTCCTATAGAGGAAGACCAGGTGTGGAGACATGAGCTGAAATAACAAGTTGTTTATGGTGCCTGTTGTTGTAGAAACTATACTGTAAGAATATTGTCCTATAAAGGAAGACCAGGTGTGAAGACATGAGCTGAAATAAAAAGTTGTTTATGGTGCCTGTTGTTGTAGAAACTATACTGTAAGAATATTGTCCTATAGAGGAAGACCAGGTGTGGAGACATGAGCTGAAATAAAAAGTTGTTTATGGTGCCTGTTGTTGTAGAAACTATACTGTAAGAATATTGTCCTATAGAGGAAGACCAGGTGTGGAGACATGAGCTGAAATAACAAGTTGTTTATGGTGCCTGTTGTTGTAGAAACTATACTGTAAGAATATTGTCCTATAGAGGAAGACCAGGTGTGGAGACATGAGCTGAAATAACAAGTTGTTTATGGTGCCTGTTGTTTATGGTGCCTGTTGTTGTAGAAACTATACTGTAAGAATATTGTCCTATAAAGGAAGACCAGGTGTGGAGACATGAGCTGAAATAACAAGTTGTTTATGGTGCCTGTTGTTGTAGAAACTATACTGTAAGAATATTGTCCTATAGAGGAAGACCAGGTGTGGAGACATGAGCTGAAATAACAAGTTGTTTATGGTGCCTGTTGTTGTAGAAACTATACTGTAAGAATATTGTCCTATAGAGGAAGACCAGGTGTGGAGACATGAGCTGAAATAACAAGTTGTTTATGGTGCCTGTTGTTGTAGAAACTATACTGTAAGAATATTGTCCTATAGAGGAAGACCAGGTGTGGAGACATGAGCTGAAATAACAAGTTGTTTATGGTGCCTGTTGTTGTAGAAACTATACTGTAAGAATATTGTCCTATAGAGGAAGACCAGGTGTGGAGACATGAGCTGAAATAACAAGTTGTTTATGGTGCCTGTTGTTGTAGAAACTATACTGTAAGAATATTGTCCTATAGAGGAAGACCAGGTGTGGAGACATGAGCTGAAATAACAAGTTGTTTATGGTGCCTGTTGTTGTAGAAACTATACTGTAAGAATATTGTCCTATAAAGGAAGACCAGGTGTGGAGACATGAGCTGAAATAACAAGTTGTTTATGGTGCCTGTTGTTGTAGAAACTATACTGTAAGAATATTGTCCTATAAAGGAAGACCAGGTGTGGAGACATGAGCTGAAATAACAAGTTGTTTATGGTGCCTGTTGTTGTAGAAACTATACTGTAAGAATATTGTCCTATAGAGGAAGACCAGGTGTGGAGACATGAGCTGAAATAACAAGTTGTTTATGGTGCCTGTTGTTGTAGAAACTATACTGTAAGAATATTGTCCTATAGAGGAAGACCAGGTGTGGAGACATGAGCTGAAATAACAAGTTGTTTATGGTGCCTGTTGTTGTAGAAACTATACTGTAAGAATATTGTCCTATAGAGGAAGACCAGGTGTGGAGACATGAGCTGAAATAACAAGTTGTTTATGGTGCCTGTTGTTGTAGAAACTATACTGTAAGAATATTGTCCTATAGAGGAAGACCAGGTGTGGAGACATGAGCTGAAATAACAAGTTGTTTATGGTGCCTGTTGTTGTAGAAACTATACTGTAAGAATATTGTCCTATAGAGGAAGACCAGGTGTGGAGACATGAGCTTAAAATAACAAGTTGTTTATGGTGCCTGTTGTTGTAGAAACTATACTGTAAGAATATTGTCCTATAAAGGAAGACCAGGTGTGGAGACATGAGCTGAAATAACAAGTTGTTTATGGTGCCTGTTGTTGTAGAAACTATACTGTAAGAATATTGTCCTATAGAGGAAGACCAGGTGTGGAGACATGAGCTGAAATAAAAAGTTGTTTATGGTGCCTGTTGTTGTAGAAACTATACTGTAAGAATATTGTCCTATAGAGGAAGACCAGGTGTGGAGACATGAGCTGAAATAACAAGTTGTTTATGGTGCCTGTTGTTGTAGAAACTATACTGTAAGAATATTGTCCTATAGAGGAAGACCAGGTGTGGAGACATGAGCTGAAATAACAAGTTGTTTATGGTGCCTGTTGTTGTAGAAACTATACTGTAAGAATATTGTCCTATAGAGGAAGACCAGGTGTGGAGACATGAGCTGAAATAACAAGTTGTTTATGGTGCCTGTTGTTGTAGAAACTATACTGTAAGAATATTGTCCTATAAAGGAAGACCAGGTGTGGAGACATGAGCTGAAATAACAAGTTGTTTATGGTGCCTGTTGTTGTAGAAACTATACTGTAAGAATATTGTCCTATAGAGGAAGACCAGGTGTGGAGACATGAGCTGAAATAACAAGTTGTTTATGGTGCCTGTTGTTGTAGAAACTATACTGTAAGAATATTGTCCTATAGAGGAAGACCAGGTGTGGAGACATGAGCTGAAATAACAAGTTGTTTATGGTGCCTGTTGTTGTAGAAACTATACTGTAAGAATATTGTCCTATAGAGGAAGACCAGGTGTGGAGACATGAGCTGAAATAACAAGTTGTTTATGGTGCCTGTTGTTGTAGAAACTATACTGTAAGAATATTGTCCTATAGAGGAAGACCAGGTGTGGAGACATGAGCTGAAATAACAAGTTGTTTATGGTGCCTGTTGTTGTAGAAACTATACTGTAAGAATATTGTCCTATATAGAGGAAGACCAGGTGTGGAGACATGAGCTGAAAATAACTGAAATAAAGTTGTTTATGGTGCCTGTTGTTGTAGAAACTATACTGTAAGAATATTGTCCTATAAAGGAAGACCAGGTGTGGAGACATGAGCTGAAATAACAAGTTGTTTATGGTGCCTGTTGTTGTAGAAACTATACTGTAAGAATATTGTCCTATAGAGGAAGACCAGGTGTGGAGACATGAGCTGAAATAACAAGTTGTTTATGGTGCCTGTTGTTGTAGAAACTATACTGTAAGAATATTGTCCTATAGAGGAAGACCAGGTGTGGAGACATGAGCTGAAATAACAAGTTGTTTATGGTGCCTGTTGTTGTAGAAACTATACTGTAAGAATATTGTCCTATAGAGGAAGACCAGGTGTGGAGACATGAGCTGAAATAACAAGTTGTTTATGGTGCCTGTTGTTGTAGAAACTATACTGTAAGAATATTGTCCTATAGAGGAAGACCAGGTGTGGAGACATGAGCTGAAATAACAAGTTGTTTATGGTGCCTGTTGTTGTAGAAACTATACTGTAAGAATATTGTCCTATAGAGGAAGACCAGGTGTGGAGACATGAGCTGAAATAACAAGTTGTTTATGGTGCCTGTTGTTGTAGAAACTATACTGTAAGAATATTGTCCTATAGAGGAAGACCAGGTGTGGAGACATGAGCTGAAATAACAAGTTGTTTATGGTGCCTGTTGTTGTAGAAACTATACTGTAAGAATATTGTCCTATAAAGGAAGACCAGGTGTGGAGACATGAGCTGAAATAACAAGTTGTTTATGGTGCCTGTTGTTGTAGAAACTATACTGTAAGAATATTGTCCTATAGAGGAAGACCAGGTGTGGAGACATGAGCTGAAATAACAAGTTGTTTATGGTGCCTGTTGTTGTAGAAACTATACTGTAAGAATATTGTCCTATAGAGGAAGACCAGGTGTGGAGACATGAGCTGAAATAACAAGTTGTTTATGGTGCCTGTTGTTGTAGAAACTATACTGTAAGAATATTGTCCTATAGAGGAAGACCAGGTGTGGAGACATGAGCTGAAATAACTGTAAGTTGTTTATGGTGCCTGTTGTTGTAGAAACTATACTGTAAGAATATTGTCCTATAAGAGGAAGACCAGGTGTGGAGACATGAGCTGAAATAACAAGTTGTTTATGGTGCCTGTTGTTGTAGAAACTATACTGTAAGAATATTGTCCTATAGAGGAAGACCAGGTGTGGAGACATGAGCTGAAATAACAAGTTGTTTATGGTGCCTGTTGTTGTAGAAACTATACTGTAAGAATATTGTCCTATAGAGGAAGACCAGGTGTGGAGACATGAGCTGAAATAACAAGTTGTTTATGGTGCCTGTTGTTGTAGAAACTATACTGTAAGAATATTGTCCTATAGAGGAAGACCAGGTGTGGAGACATGAGCTGAAATAACAAGTTGTTTATGGTGCCTGTTGTTGTAGAAACTATACTGTAAGAATATTGTCCTATAGAGGAAGACCAGGTGTGGAGACATGAGCTGAAATAACAAGTTGTTTATGGTGCCTGTTGTTGTAGAAACTATACTGTAAGAATATTGTCCTATAAAGGAAGACCAGGTGTGGAGACATGAGCTGAAATAACAAGTTGTTTATGGTGCCTGTTGTTGTAGAAACTATACTGTAAGAATATTGTCCTATAGAGGAAGACCAGGTGTGGAGACATGAGCTGAAATAACAAGTTGTTTATGGTGCCTGTTGTTGTAGAAACTATACTGTAAGAATATTGTCCTATAGAGGAAGACCAGGTGTGGAGACATGAGCTGAAATAACAAGTTGTTTATGGTGCCTGTTGTTGTAGAAACTATACTGTAAGAATATTGTCCTATAGAGGAAGACCAGGTGTGGAGACATGAGCTGAAATAACAAGTTGTTTATGGTGCCTGTTGTTGTAGAAACTATACTGTAAGAATATTGTCCTATAGAGGAAGACCAGGTGTGGAGACATGAGCTGAAATAACAAGTTGTTTATGGTGCCTGTTGTTGTAGAAACTATACTGTAAGAATATTGTCCTATAGAGGAAGACCAGGTGTGGAGACATGAGCTGAAATAACAAGTTGTTTATGGTGCCTGTTGTTGTAGAAACTATACTGTAAGAATATTGTCCTATAAAGGAAGACCAGGTGTGGAGACATGAGCTGAAATAACAAGTTGTTTATGGTGCCTGTTGTTGTAGAAACTATACTGTAAGAATATTGTCCTATAGAGGAAGACCAGGTGTGGAGACATGAGCTGAAATAACAAGTTGTTTATGGTGCCTGTTGTTGTAGAAACTATACTGTAAGAATATTGTCCTATAGAGGAAGACCAGGTGTGGAGACATGAGCTGAAATAACAAGTTGTTTATGGTGCCTGTTGTTGTAGAAACTATACTGTAAGAATATTGTCCTATAGAGGAAGACCAGGTGTGGAGACATGAGCTGAAATAACAAGTTGTTTATGGTGCCTGTTGTTGTAGAAACTATACTGTAAGAATATTGTCCTATAAAGGAAGACCAGGTGTGGAGACATGAGCTGAAATAACAAGTTGTTTATGGTGCCTGTTGTTGTAGAAACTATACTGTAAGAATATTGTCCTATAGAGGAAGACCAGGTGTGGAGACATGAGCTGAAATAACAAGTTGTTTATGGTGCCTGTTGTTGTAGAAACTATACTGTAAGAATATTGTCCTATAGAGGAAGACCAGGTGTGGAGACATGAGCTGAAATAACAAGTTGTTTATGGTGCCTGTTGTTGTAGAAACTATACTGTAAGAATATTGTCCTATAAAGGAAGACCAGGTGTGGAGACATGAGCTGAAATAACAAGTTGTTTATGGTGCCTGTTGTTGTAGAAACTATACTGTAAGAATATTGTCCTATAGAGGAAGACCAGGTGTGGAGACATGAGCTGAAATAACAAGTTGTTTATGGTGCCTGTTGTTGTAGAAACTATACTGTAAGAATATTGTCCTATAGAGGAAGACCAGGTGTGGAGACATGAGCTGAAATAACAAGTTGTTTATGGTGCCTGTTGTTGTAGAAACTATACTGTAAGAATATTGTCCGATAAAGGAAGACCAGGTGTGGAGACATGAGCTGAAATAACAAGTTGTTTATGGTGCCTGTTGTTGTAGAAACTATACTGTAAGAATATTGTCCTATAGAGGAAGACCAGGTGTGGAGACATGAGCTGAAATAACAAGTTGTTTATGGTGCCTGTTGTTGTAGAAACTATACTGTAAGAATATTGTCCTATAGAGGAAGACCAGGTGTGGAGACATGAGCTGAAATAACAAGTTGTTTATGGTGCCTGTTGTTGTAGAAACTATACTGTAAGAATATTGTCCTATAAAGGAAGACCAGGTGTGGAGACATGAGCTGAAATAACAAGTTGTTTATGGTGCCTGTTGTTGTAGAAACTATACTGTAAGAATATTGTCCTATAGAGGAAGACCAGGTGTGGAGACATGAGCTGAAATAACAAGTTGTTTATGGTGCCTGTTGTTGTAGAAACTATACTGTAAGAATATTGTCCTATAGAGGAAGACCAGGTGTGGAGACATGAGCTGAAATAACAAGTTGTTTATGGTGCCTGTTGTTGTAGAAACTATACTGTAAGAATATTGTCCTATAAAGGAAGACCAGGTGTGGAGACATGAGCTGAAATAACAAGTTGTTTATGGTGCCTGTTGTTGTAGAAACTATACTGTAAGAATATTGTCCTATAGAGGAAGACCAGGTGTGGAGACATGAGCTGAAATAACAAGTTGTTTATGGTGCCTGTTGTTGTAGAAACTATACTGTAAGAATATTGTCCTATAGAGGAAGACCAGGTGTGGAGACATGAGCTGAAATAACAAGTTGTTTATGGTGCCTGTTGTTGTAGAAACTATACTGTAAGAATATTGTCCTATAAGAGGAAGACCAGGTGTGGAGACATGAGCTGAAATAACAAGTTGTTTATGGTGCTGTTGTTGTTGTTGTAGAAACTATACTGTAAGAATATTGTCCTATAGTAAGGAAGACCAGGTGTGGAGACATGAGACATGAAATAACAAGTTGTTTATGGTGCCTGTTGTTGTAGAAACTATACTGTAAGAATATTGTCCTATAGAGGAAGACCAGGTGTGGAGACATGAGCTGAGAATAACAAGTTGTTTATGGTGCCTGTTGTTGTAGAAACTATACTGTAAGAATATTGTCCTATAGAGGAAGACCAGGTGTGGAGACATGAGCTGAAATAACAAGTTGTTTATGGTGCCTGTTGTTGTAGAAACTATACTGTAAGAATATTGTCCTATAGAGGAAGACCAGGTGTGGAGACATGAGCTGAAATAACAAGTTGTTTATGGTGCCTGTTGTTGTAGAAACTATACTGTAAGAATATTGTCCTATAGAGGAAGACCAGGTGTGGAGACATGAGCTGAAATAACAAGTTGTTTATGGTGCCTGTTGTTGTAGAAACTATACTGTAAGAATATTGTCCTATAAAGGAAGACCAGGTGTGGAGACATGAGCTGAAATAACAAGTTGTTTATGGTGCCTGTTGTTGTAGAAACTATACTGTAAGAATATTGTCCTATAGAGGAAGACCAGGTGTGGAGACATGAGCTGAAATAACAAGTTGTTTATGGTGCCTGTTGTTGTAGAAACTATACTGTAAGAATATTGTCCTATAAAGGAAGACCAGGTGTGGAGACATGAGCTGAAATAACAAGTTGTTTATGGTGCCTGTTGTTGTAGAAACTATACTGTAAGAATATTGTCCTATAGAGGAAGACCAGGTGTGGAGACATGAGCTGAAATAACAAGTTGTTTATGGTGCCTGTTGTTGTAGAAACTATACTGTAAGAATATTGTCCTATAGAGGAAGACCAGGTGTGGAGACATGAGCTGAAATAACAAGTTGTTTATGGTGCCTGTTGTTGTAGAAACTATACTGTAAGAATATTGTCCTATAGAGGAAGACCAGGTGTGGAGACATGAGCTGAAATAACAAGTTGTTTATGGTGCCTGTTGTTGTAGAAACTATACTGTAAGAATATTGTCCTATAAAGGAAGACCAGGTGTGGAGACATGAGCTGAAATAACAAGTTGTTTATGGTGCCTGTTGTTGTAGAAACTATACTGTAAGAATATTGTCCTATAGAGGAAGACCAGGTGTGGAGACATGAGCTGAAATAACAAGTTGTTTATGGTGCCTGTTGTTGTAGAAACTATACTGTAAGAATATTGTCCTATAGAGGAAGACCAGGTGTGGAGACATGAGCTGAAATAACAAGTTGTTTATGGTGCCTGTTGTTGTAGAAACTATACTGTAAGAATATTGTCCCATCCAGGTGTGGAGACATGAGCTGAAATAACAAGTTGTTTATGGTGCCTGTTGTTGTAGAAACTATACTGTAAGAATATTGTCCTATAGAGGAAGACCAGGTGTGGAGACATGAGCTGAAATAACAAGTTGTTTATGGTGCCTGTTGTTGTAGAAACTATACTGTAAGAATATTGTCCTATAGAGGAAGACCAGGTGTGGAGACATGAGCTGAAATAACAAGTTGTTTATGGTGCCTGTTGTTGTAGAAACTATACTGTAAGAATATTGTCCTATAGAGGAAGACCAGGTGTGGAGACATGAGCTGAAATAACAAGTTGTTTATGGTGCCTGTTGTTGTAGAAACTATACTGTAAGAATATTGTCCTATAGTAAGGAAGACCAGGTGTGGAGACATGAGCTGAAATAACAAGTTGTTTATGGTGCCTGTTGTTGTAGAAACTATACTGTAAGAATATTGTCCTATAGAGGAAGACCAGGTGTGGAGACATGAGCTGAAATAACAAGTTGTTTATGGTGCCTGTTGTTGTAGAAACTATACTGTAAGAATATTGTCCTATAGAGGAAGACCAGGTGTGGAGACATGAGCTGAAATAACAAGTTGTTTATGGTGCCTGTTGTTGTAGAAACTATACTGTAAGAATATTGTCCTATAGAGGAAGACCAGGTGTGGAGACATGAGCTGAAATAACAAGTTGTTTATGGTGCCTGTTGTTGTAGAAACTATACTGTAAGAATATTGTCCTATAGAGGAAGACCAGGTGTGGAGACATGAGCTGAAATAACAAGTTGTTTATGGTGCCTGTTGTTGTAGAAACTATACTGTAAGAATATTGTCCTATAGAGGAAGACCAGGTGTGGAGACATGAGCTGAAATAACAAGTTGTTTATGGTGCCTGTTGTTGTAGAAACTATACTGTAAGAATATTGTCCTATAGAGGAAGACCAGGTGTGGAGACATGAGCTGAAATAACAAGTTGTTTATGGTGCCTGTTGTTGTAGAAACTATACTGTAAGAATATTGTCCTATAAAGGAAGACCAGGTGTGGAGACATGAGCTGAAATAACAAGTTGTTTATGGTGCCTGTTGTTGTAGAAACTATACTGTAAGAATATTGTCCTATAGAGGAAGACCAGGTGTGGAGACATGAGCTGAAATAACAAGTTGTTTATGGTGCCTGTTGTTGTAGAAACTATACTGTAAGAATATTGTCCTATAGAGGAAGACCAGGTGTGGAGACATGAGCTGAAATAACAAGTTGTTTATGGTGCCTGTTGTTGTAGAAACTATACTGTAAGAATATTGTCCTATAGAGGAAGACCAGGTGTGGAGACATGAGCTGAAATAACAAGTTGTTTATGGTGCCTGTTGTTGTAGAAACTATACTGTAAGAATATTGTCCTATAGAGGAAGACCAGGTGTGGAGACATGAGCTGAAATAACAAGTTGTTTATGGTGCCTGTTGTTGTAGAAACTATACTGTAAGAATATTGTCCTATAGAGGAAGACCAGGTGTGGAGACATGAGCTGAAATAACAAGTTGTTTATGGTGCCTGTTGTTGTAGAAACTATACTGTAAGAATATTGTCCTGAAATAAAAGGAAGACCAGGTGTGGAGACATGAGCTGAAGAAGGTGTGGAACAAGTTGTTTATGGTGCCTGTTGTTGTAGAAACTATACTGTAAGAATATTGTCCTATAGAGGAAGACCAGGTGTGGAGACATGAGCTGAAATAACAAGTTGTTTATGGTGCCTGTTGTTGTAGAAACTATACTGTAAGAATATTGTCCTATAAAGGAAGACCAGGTGTGGAGACATGAGCTGAAATAACAAGTTGTTTATGGTGCCTGTTGTTGTAGAAACTATACTGTAAGAATATTGTCCTATAGAGGAAGACCAGGTGTGGAGACATGAGCTGAAATAACAAGTTGTTTATGGTGCCTGTTGTTGTAGAAACTATACTGTAAGAATATTGTCCTATAGAGGAAGACCAGGTGTGGAGACATGAGCTGAAATAACAAGTTGTTTATGGTGCCTGTTGTTGTAGAAACTATACTGTAAGAATATTGTCCTATAGAGGAAGACCAGGTGTGGAGACATGAGCTGAAATAACAAGTTGTTTATGGTGCCTGTTGTTGTAGAAACTATACTGTAAGAATATTGTCCTAAGAATAGAGGAAGACCAGGTGTGGAGACATGAGCTGAAATAACAAGTTGTTTATGGTGCCTGTTGTTGTAGAAACTATACTGTAAGAATATTGTCCTATAAAGGAAGACCAGGTGTGGAGACATGAGCTGAAATAACAAGTTGTTTATGGTGCCTGTTGTTGTAGAAACTATACTGTAAGAATATTGTCCTATACTGTAAGGAAGACCAGGTGTGGAGACATGAGCTGAAATAACAAGTTGTTTATGGTGCCTGTTGTTGTAGAAACTATACTGTAAGAATATTGTCCTATAGAGGAAGACCAGGTGTGGAGACATGAGCTGAAATAACAAGTTGTTTATGGTGCCTGTTGTTGTAGAAACTATACTGTAAGAATATTGTCCTATAGAGGAAGACCAGGTGTGGAGACATGAGCTGAAATAACAAGTTGTTTATGGTGCCTGTTGTTGTAGAAACTATACTGTAAGAATATTGTCCTATAGAGGAAGACCAGGTGTGGAGACATGAGCTGAAATAACAAGTTGTTTATGGTGCCTGTTGTTGTAGAAACTATACTGTAAGAATATTGTCCTATAGAGGAAGACCAGGTGTGGAGACATGAGCTGAAATAACAAGTTGTTTATGGTGCCTGTTGTTGTAGAAACTATACTGTAAGAATATTGTCCTATAAAGGAAGACCAGGTGTGGAGACATGAGCTGAAATAACAAGTTGTTTATGGTGCCTGTTGTTGTAGAAACTATACTGTAAGAATATTGTCCTATAGAGGAAGACCAGGTGTGGAGACATGAGCTGAAATAACAAGTTGTTTATGGTGCCTGTTGTTGTAGAAACTATACTGTAAGAATATTGTCCTATAGAGGAAGACCAGGTGTGGAGAATGACCAAGTTGTTTAGGTGTTGGAGACATGAGTCCTATGAAGAATAAGCAATGTTGTTTATGGTGCCTGTTGTTGTAGAAACTATACTGTAAGAATATTGTCCTATAGAGGAAGACCAGGTGTGGAGACATGAGCTGAAATAACAAGTTGTTTATGGTGCCTGTTGTTGTAGAAACTATACTGTAAGAATATTGTCCTATAGAGGAAGACCAGGTGTGGAGACATGAGCTGAAATAACAAGTTGTTTATGGTGCCTGTTGTTGTAGAAACTATACTGTAAGAATATTGTCCTATAGAGGAAGACCAGGTGTGGAGACATGAGCTGAAGAATAACAAGTTGTTTATGGTGCCTGTTGTTGTAGAAACTATACTGTAAGAATATTGTCCTATAGAGGAAGACCAGGTGTGGAGACATGAGCTGAAATAACAAGTTGTTTATGGTGCCTGTTGTTGTAGAAACTATACTGTAAGAATATTGTCCTATAAAGGAAGACCAGGTGTGGAGACATGAGCTGAAATAACAAGTTGTTTATGGTGCCTGTTGTTGTAGAAACTATACTGTAAGAATATTGTCCTATAGAGGAAGACCAGGTGTGGAGACATGAGCTGAAATAACAAGTTGTTTATGGTGCCTGTTGTTGTAGAAACTATACTGTAAGAATATTGTCCTATAGAGGAAGACCAGGTGTGGAGACATGAGCTGAAATAACAAGTTGTTTATGGTGCCTGTTGTTGTAGAAACTATACTGTAAGAATATTGTCCTATAGAGGAAGACCAGGTGTGGAGACATGAGCTGAAATAACAAGTTGTTTATGGTGCCTGTTGTTGTAGAAACTATACTGTAAGAATATTGTCCTATAGAGGAAGACCAGGTGTGGAGACATGAGCTGAAATAACAAGTTGTTTATGGTGCCTGTTGTTGTAGAAACTATACTGTAAGAATATTGTCCTATAGAGGAAGACCAGGTGTGGAGACATGAGCTGAAATAACAAGTTGTTTATGGTGCCTGTTGTTGTAGAAACTATACTGTAAGAATATTGTCCTATAGAGGAAGACCAGGTGTGGAGACATGAGCTGAAATAACAAGTTGTTTATGGTGCCTGTTGTTGTAGAAACTATACTGTAAGAATATTGTCCTATAGAGGAAGACCAGGTGTGGAGACATGAGCTGAAATAACAAGTTGTTTATGGTGCCTGTTGTTGTAGAAACTATACTGTAAGAATATTGTCCTATAGAGGAAGACCAGGTGTGGAGACATGAGCTGAAATAACAAGTTGTTTATGGTGCCTGTTGTTGTAGAAACTATACTGTAAGAATATTGTCCTATAAAGGAAGACCAGGTGTGGAGACATGAGCTGAAATAACAAGTTGTTTATGGTGCCTGTTGTTGTAGAAACTATACTGTAAGAATATTGTCCTATAGAGGAAGACCAGGTGTGGAGACATGAGCTGAAATAACAAGTTGTTTATGGTGCCTGTTGTTGTAGAAACTATACTGTAAGAATATTGTCCTATAGAGGAAGACCAGGTGTGGAGACATGAGCTGAAATAACAAGTTGTTTATGGTGCCTGTTGTTGTAGAAACTATACTGTAAGAATATTGTCCTATAGAGGAAGACCAGGTGTGGAGACATGAGCTGAAATAACCTGTTGTTTATGGTGCCTGTTGTTGTAGAAACTATACTGTAAGAATATTGTCCTGTAAGAATATAGAGGAAGACCAGGTGTGGAGACATGAGCTGAAATAACAAGTTGTTTATGGTGCCTGTTGTTGTAGAAACTATACTGTAAGAATATTGTCCTATAGAGGAAGACCAGGTGTGGAGACATGAGCTGAAATAACAAGTTGTTTATGGTGCCTGTTGTTGTAGAAACTATACTGTAAGAATATTGTCCTATAAAGGAAGACCAGGTGTGGAGACATGAGCTGAAATAACAAGTTGTTTATGGTGCCTGTTGTTGTAGAAACTATACTGTAAGAATATTGTCCTATAGAGGAAGACCAGGTGTGGAGACATGAGCTGAAATAACAAGTTGTTTATGGTGCCTGTTGTTGTAGAAACTATACTGTAAGAATATTGTCCTATAGAGGAAGACCAGGTGTGGAGACATGAGCTGAAATAACAAGTTGTTTATGGTGCCTGTTGTTGTAGAAACTATACTGTAAGAATATTGTCCTATAGAGGAAGACCAGGTGTGGAGACATGAGCTGAAATAACAAGTTGTTTATGGTGCCTGTTGTTGTAGAAACTATACTGTAAGAATATTGTCCTATAGAGGAAGACCAGGTGTGGAGACATGAGCTGAAATAACAAGTTGTTTATGGTGCCTGTTGTTGTAGAAACTATACTGTAAGAATATTGTCCTATAGAGGAAGACCAGGTGTGGAGACATGAGCTGAAATAACAAGTTGTTTATGGTGCCTGTTGTTGTAGAAACTATACTGTAAGAATATTGTCCTATAGAGGAAGACCAGGTGTGGAGACATGAGCTGAAATAACAAGTTGTTTATGGTGCCTGTTGTTGTAGAAACTATACTGTAAGAATATTGTCCTATAAGAGGAAGACCAGGTGTGGAGACATGAGCTGAAATAAGTTGTTTATGTTGTTTATGGTGCCTGTTGTTGTAGAAACTATACTGTAAGAATATTGTAAGAATATATAAAGGAAGACCAGGTGTGGAGACATGAGCTGAAATAACAAGTTGTTTATGGTGCCTGTTGTTGTAGAAACTATACTGTAAGAATATTGTCCTATAGAGGAAGACCAGGTGTGGAGACATGAGCTGAAATAACAAGTTGTTTATGGTGCCTGTTGTTGTAGAAACTATACTGTAAGAATATTGTCCTATAGAGGAAGACCAGGTGTGGAGACATGAGCTGAAATAACAAGTTGTTTATGGTGCCTGTTGTTGTAGAAACTATACTGTAAGAATATTGTCCTATAGAGGAAGACCAGGTGTGGAGACATGAGCTGAAATAACAAGTTGTTTATGGTGCCTGTTGTTGTAGAAACTATACTGTAAGAATATTGTCCTATAAAGGAAGACCAGGTGTGGAGACATGAGCTGAATGTTGTTTATGGTGCCTGTTGTTGTAGAAACTATACTGTAAGAATATTGTCCTATAGAGGAAGACCAGGTGTGGAGACATGAGCTGAAATAACAAGTTGTTTATGGTGCCTGTTGTTGTAGAAACTATACTGTAAGAATATTGTCCTATAGAGGAAGACCAGGTGTGGAGACATGAGCTGAAATAACAAGTTGTTTATGGTGCCTGTTGTTGTAGAAACTATACTGTAAGAATATTGTCCTATAGAGGAAGACCAGGTGTGGAGACATGAGCTGAAATAACAAGTTGTTTATGGTGCCTGTTGTTGTAGAAACTATACTGTAAGAATATTGTCCTATAGAGGAAGACCAGGTGTGGAGACATGAGCTGAAATAACAAGTTGTTTATGGTGCCTGTTGTTGTAGAAACTATACTGTAAGAATATTGTCCTATAGAGGAAGACCAGGTGTGGAGACATGAGCTGAAATAACAAGTTGTTTATGGTGC
This sequence comes from Tachypleus tridentatus, assembly GCF_004210375.1. NCBI lineage: Eukaryota > Metazoa > Arthropoda > Merostomata > Xiphosura > Limulidae > Tachypleus > Tachypleus tridentatus. The sequence goes on along the minus strand of NC_134833.1, from coordinate 4,455,539 downwards.
CTGTTGTTGTAGAAACTATACTGTAAGAATATTGTCCTATAGAGGAAGACCAGGTGTGGAGACATGAGCTGAAATAACAAGTTGTTTATGGTGCCTGTTGTTGTAGAAACTATACTGTAAGAATATTGTCCTATAGAGGAAGACCAGGTGTGGAGACATGAGCTGAAATAACAAGTTGTTTATGGTGCCTGTTGTTGTAGAAACTATACTGTAAGAATATTGTCCTATAGAGGAAGACCAGGTGTGGAGACATGAGCTGAAATAACAAGTTGTTTATGGTGCCTGTTGTTGTAGAAACTATACTGTAAGAATATTGTCCTATAAAGGAAGACCAGGTGTGGAGACATGAGCTGAAATAACAAGTTGTTTATGGTGCCTGTTGTTGTAGAAACTATACTGTAAGAATATTGTCCTATAGAGGAAGACCAGGTGTGGAGACATGAGCTGAAATAACAAGTTGTTTATGGTGCCTGTTGTTGTAGAAACTATACTGTAAGAATATTGTCCTATAGAGGAAGACCAGGTGTGGAGACATGAGCTGAAATAACAAGTTGTTTATGGTGCCTGTTGTTGTAGAAACTATACTGTAAGAATATTGTCCTATAGAGGAAGACCAGGTGTGGAGACATGAGCTGAAATAACAAGTTGTTTATGGTGCCTGTTGTTGTAGAAACTATACTGTAAGAATATTGTCCTATAGAGGAAGACCAGGTGTGGAGACATGAGCTGAAATAACAAGTTGTTTATGGTGCCTGTTGTTGTAGAAACTATACTGTAAGAATATTGTCCTATAGAGGAAGACCAGGTGTGGAGACATGAGCTGAAATAACAAGTTGTTTATGGTGCCTGTTGTTGTAGAAACTATACTGTAAGAATATTGTCCTATAGAGGAAGACCAGGTGTGGAGACATGAGCTGAAATAACAAGTTGTTTATGGTGCCTGTTGTTGTAGAAACTATACTGTAAGAATATTGTCCTATAAAGGAAGACCAGGTGTGGAGACATGAGCTGAAATAACAAGTTGTTTATGGTGCCTGTTGTTGTAGAAACTATACTGTAAGAATATTGTCCTATAGAGGAAGACCAGGTGTGGAGACATGAGCTGAAATAACAAGTTGTTTATGGTGCCTGTTGTTGTAGAAACTATACTGTAAGAATATTGTCCTATAGAGGAAGACCAGGTGTGGAGACATGAGCTGAAATAACAAGTTGTTTATGGTGCCTGTTGTTGTAGAAACTATACTGTAAGAATATTGTCCTATAGAGGAAGACCAGGTGTGGAGACATGAGCTGAAATAACAAGTTGTTTATGGTGCCTGTTGTTGTAGAAACTATACTGTAAGAATATTGTCCTATAGAGGAAGACCAGGTGTGGAGACATGAGCTGAAATAACAAGTTGTTTATGGTGCCTGTTGTTGTAGAAACTATACTGTAAGAATATTGTCCTATAGAGGAAGACCAGGTGTGGAGACATGAGCTGAAATAACAAGTTGTTTATGGTGCCTGTTGTTGTAGAAACTATACTGTAAGAATATTGTCCTATAGAGGAAGACCAGGTGTGGAGACATGAGCTGAAATAACAAGTTGTTTATGGTGCCTGTTGTTGTAGAAACTATACTGTAAGAATATTGTCCTATAGAGGAAGACCAGGTGTGGAGACATGAGCTGAAATAACAAGTTGTTTATGGTGCCTGTTGTTGTAGAAACTATACTGTAAGAATATTGTCCTATAGAGGAAGACCAGGTGTGGAGACATGAGCTGAAATAACAAGTTGTTTATGGTGCCTGTTGTTGTAGAAACTATACTGTAAGAATATTGTCCTATAAAGGAAGACCAGGTGTGGAGACATGAGCTGAAATAACAAGTTGTTTATGGTGCCTGTTGTTGTAGAAACTATACTGTAAGAATATTGTCCTATAGAGGAAGACCAGGTGTGGAGACATGAGCTGAAATAACAAGTTGTTTATGGTGCCTGTTGTTGTAGAAACTATACTGTAAGAATATTGTCCTATAGAGGAAGACCAGGTGTGGAGACATGAGCTGAAATAACAAGTTGTTTATGGTGCCTGTTGTTGTAGAAACTATACTGTAAGAATATTGTCCTATAGAGGAAGACCAGGTGTGGAGACATGAGCTGAAATAACAAGTTGTTTATGGTGCCTGTTGTTGTAGAAACTATACTGTAAGAATATTGTCCTATAGAGGAAGACCAGGTGTGGAGACATGAGCTGAAATAACTGTAAGTTGTTTATGGTGACATGAGCTGAAATAACAAGTTGTTTATGGTGTTGTTGTAGAAACTATACTGTAAGAATATTGTCCTATAGAGGAAGACCAGGTGTGGAGACATGAGCTGAAATAACAAGTTGTTTATGGTGCCTGTTGTTGTAGAAACTATACTGTAAGAATATTGTCCCTATAGAGGAAGACCAGGTGTGGAGACATGAGCTGAAATAACAAGTTGTTTATGGTGCCTGTTGTTGTAGAAACTATACTGTAAGAATATTGTCCTATAAAGGAAGACCAGGTGTGGAGACATGAGCTGAAATAACAAGTTGTTTATGGTGCCTGTTGTTGTAGAAACTATACTGTAAGAATATTGTCCTATAGAGGAAGACCAGGTGTGGAGACATGAGCTGAAATAACAAGTTGTTTATGGTGCCTGTTGTTGTAGAAACTATACTGTAAGAATATTGTCCTATAGAGGAAGACCAGGTGTGGAGACATGAGCTGAAATAACAAGTTGTTTATGGTGCCTGTTGTTGTAGAAACTATACTGTAAGAATATTGTCCTATAGAGGAAGACCAGGTGTGGAGACATGAGCTGAAATAACAAGTTGTTTATGGTGCCTGTTGTTGTAGAAACTATACTGTAAGAATATTGTCCTATAGAGGAAGACCAGGTGTGGAGACATGAGCTGAAATAACAAGTTGTTTATGGTGCCTGTTGTTGTAGAAACTATACTGTAAGAATATTGTCCTATAGAGGAAGACCAGGTGTGGAGACATGAGCTGAAATAACAAGTTGTTTATGGTGCCTGTTGTTGTAGAAACTATACTGTAAGAATATTGTCCTATAGAGGAAGACCAGGTGTGGAGACATGAGCTGAAATAACAAGTTGTTTATGGTGCCTGTTGTTGTAGAAACTATACTGTAAGAATATTGTCCTATAAAGGAAGACCAGGTGTGGAGACATGAGCTGAAATAACAAGTTGTTTATGGTGCCTGTTGTTGTAGAAACTATACTGTAAGAATATTGTCCTATACATGAGGAAGACCAGGTGTGGAGACATGAGCTGAAATAAAAAGTTGTTTATGGTGCCTGTTGTTGTAGAAACTATACTGTAAGAATATTGTCCTATAGAGGAAGACCAGGTGTGGAGACATGAGCTGAAATAACAAGTTGTTTATGGTGCCTGTTGTTGTAGAAACTATACTGTAAGAATATTGTCCTATAGAGGAAGACCAGGTGTGGAGACATGAGCTGAAATAACAAGTTGTTTATGGTGCCTGTTGTTGTAGAAACTATACTGTAAGAATATTGTCCTATAGAGGAAGACCAGGTGTGGAGACATGAGCTGAAATAACAAGTTGTTTATGGTGCCTGTTGTTGTAGAAACTATACTGTAAGAATATTGTCCTATAGAGGAAGACCAGGTGTGGAGACATGAGCTGAAATAACAAGTTGTTTATGGTGCCTGTTGTTGTAGAAACTATACTGTAAGAATATTGTCCTATAGAGGAAGACCAGGTGTGGAGACATGAGCAGGTGTGAAATAAAAGTTGTTTATGGTGCCTGTTGTTGTAGAAACTATACTGTAAGAATATTGTCCTATAGAGGAAGACCAGGTGTGGAGACATGAGCTGAAATAACAAGTTGTTTATGGTGCCTGTTGTTGTAGAAACTATACTGTAAGAATATTGTCCTATAGAGGAAGACCAGGTGTGGAGACATGAGCTGAAATAACAAGTTGTTTATGGTGCCTGTTGTTGTAGAAACTATACTGTAAGAATATTGTCCTATAGAGGAAGACCAGGTGTGGAGACATGAGCTGAAATAACAAGTTGTTTATGGTGCCTGTTGTTGTAGAAACTATACTGTAAGAATATTGTCCTATAGAGGAAGACCAGGTGTGGAGACATGAGCTGAAATAACAAGTTGTTTATGGTGCCTGTTGTTGTAGAAACTATACTGTAAGAATATTGTCCTATAGAGGAAGACCAGGTGTGGAGACATGAGCTGAAATAACAAGTTGTTTATGGTGCCTGTTGTTGTAGAAACTATACTGTAAGAATATTGTCCTATAGAGGAAGACCAGGTGTGGAGACATGAGCTGAAATAACAAGTTGTTTATGGTGCCTGTTGTTGTAGAAACTATACTGTAAGAATATTGTCCTATAGAGGAAGACCAGGTGTGGAGACATGAGCTGAAATAACAAGTTGTTTATGGTGCCTGTTGTTGTAGAAACTATACTGTAAGAATATTGTCCTATAAAGGAAGACCAGGTGTGGAGACATGAGCTGAAATAACAAGTTGTTTATGGTGCCTGTTGTTGTAGAAACTATACTGTAAGAATATTGTCCTATAGAGGAAGACCAGGTGTGGAGACATGAGCTGAAATAACAAGTTGTTTATGGTGCCTGTTGTTGTAGAAACTATACTGTAAGAATATTGTCCTATAGAGGAAGACCAGGTGTGGAGACATGAGCTGAAATAACAAGTTGTTTATGGTGCCTGTTGTTGTAGAAACTATACTGTAAGAATATTGTCCTATAGAGGAAGACCAGGTGTGGAGACATGAGCTGAAATAACAAGTTGTTTATGGTGCCTGTTGTTGTAGAAACTATACTGTAAGAATATTGTCCTATAGAGGAAGACCAGGTGTGGAGACATGAGCTGAAATAACAAGTTGTTTATGGTGCCTGTTGTTGTAGAAACTATACTGTAAGAATATTGTCCTATAAAGGAAGACCAGGTGTGGAGACATGAGCTGAAATAACAAGTTGTTTATGGTGCCTGTTGTTGTAGAAACTATACTGTAAGAATATTGTCCTATAGAGGAAGACCAGGTGTGGAGACATGAGCTGAAATAACAAGTTGTTTATGGTGCCTGTTGTTGTAGAAACTATACTGTAAGAATATTGTCCTATAGAGGAAGACCAGGTGTGGAGACATGAGCTGAAATAACAAGTTGTTTATGGTGCCTGTTGTTGTAGAAACTATACTGTAAGAATATTGTCCTATAGAGGAAGACCAGGTGTGGAGACATGAGCTGAAATAACAAGTTGTTTATGGTGCCTGTTGTTGTAGAAACTATACTGTAAGAATATTGTCCTATAGAGGAAGACCAGGTGTGGAGACATGAGCTGAAATAACAAGTTGTTTATGGTGCCTGTTGTTGTAGAAACTATACTGTAAGAATATTGTCCTATAAAGGAAGACCAGGTGTGGAGACATGAGCTGAAATAACAAGTTGTTTATGGTGCCTGTTGTTGTAGAAACTATACTGTAAGAATATTGTCCTATAGAGGAAGACCAGGTGTGGAGACATGAGCTGAAATAACAAGTTGTTTATGGTGCCTGTTGTTGTAGAAACTATACTGTAAGAATATTGTCCTATAGAGGAAGACCAGGTGTGGAGACATGAGCTGAAATAACAAGTTGTTTATGGTGCCTGTTGTTGTAGAAACTATACTGTAAGAATATTGTCCTATAGAGGAAGACCAGGTGTGGAGACATGAGCTGAAATAACAAGTTGTTTATGGTGCCTGTTGTTGTAGAAACTATACTGTAAGAATATTGTCCTATAGAGGAAGACCAGGTGTGGAGACATGAGCTGAAATAACAAGTTGTTTATGGTGCCTGTTGTTGTAGAAACTATACTGTAAGAATATTGTCCTATAGAGGAAGACCAGGTGTGGAGACATGAGCTGAAATAACAAGTTGTTTATGGTGCCTGTTGTTGTAGAAACTATACTGTAAGAATATTGTCCTATAGAGGAAGACCAGGTGTGGAGACATGAGCTGAAATAACAAGTTGTTTATGGTGCCTGTTGTTGTAGAAACTATACTGTAAGAATATTGTCCTATAGGAAGACCAGGAAGACCAGGTGTGGAGACATGAGCTGAAATAACAAGTTGTTTATGGTGCCTGTTGTTGTAGAAACTATACTGTAAGAATATTGTCCTATAGAGGAAGACCAGGTGTGGAGACATGAGCTGAAATAACAAGTTGTTTATGGTGCCTGTTGTTGTAGAAACTATACTGTAAGAATATTGTCCTATAGAGGAAGACCAGGTGTGGAGACATGAGCTGAAATAACAAGTTGTTTATGGTGCCTGTTGTTGTAGAAACTATACTGTAAGAATATTGTCCTATAGAGGAAGACCAGGTGTGGAGACATGAGCTGAAATAACAAGTTGTTTATGGTGCCTGTTGTTGTAGAAACTATACTGTAAGAATATTGTCCTATAGAGGAAGACCAGGTGTGGAGACATGAGCTGAAATAACAAGTTGTTTATGGTGCCTGTTGTTGTAGAAACTATACTGTAAGAATATTGTCCTATAGAGGAAGACCAGGTGTGGAGACATGAGCTGAAATAACAAGTTGTTTATGGTGCCTGTTGTTGTAGAAACTATACTGTAAGAATATTGTCCTATGAGAGGAAGACCAGGTGTGGAGACATGAGCTGAAATAACAAGTTGTTTATGGTGCCTGTTGTTGTAGAAACTATACTGTAAGAATATTGTCCTATAGAGGAAGACCAGGTGTGGAGACATGAGCTGAAATAACAAGTTGTTTATGGTGCCTGTTGTTGTAGAAACTATACTGTAAGAATATTGTCCTATAGAGGAAGACCAGGTGTGGAGACATGAGCTGAAATAACAAGTTGTTTATGGTGCCTGTTGTTGTAGAAACTATACTGTAAGAATATTGTCCTATAGAGGAAGACCAGGTGTGGAGACATGAGCTGAAATAACAAGTTGTTTATGGTGCCTGTTGTTGTAGAAACTATACTGTAAGAATATTGTCCTATAAAGGAAGACCAGGTGTGGAGACATGAGCTGAAATAACAAGTTGTTTATGGTGCCTGTTGTTGTAGAAACTATACTGTAAGAATATTGTCCTATAGAGGAAGACCAGGTGTGGAGACATGAGCTGAAATAACAAGTTGTTTATGGTGCCTGTTGTTGTAGAAACTATACTGTAAGAATATTGTCCTATAGAGGAAGACCAGGTGTGGAGACATGAGCTGAAATAACAAGTTGTTTATGGTGCCTGTTGTTGTAGAAACTATACTGTAAGAATATTGTCCTATAGAGGAAGACCAGGTGTGGAGACATGAGCTGAAATAACAAGTTGTTTATGGTGCCTGTTGTTGTAGAAACTATACTGTAAGAATATTGTCCTATAGAGGAAGACCAGGTGTGGAGACATGAGCTGAAATAACAAGTTGTTTATGGTGCCTGTTGTTGTAGAAACTATACTGTAAGAATATTGTCCTATAGAGGAAGACCAGGTGTGGAGACATGAGCTGAAATAACAAGTTGTTTATGGTGCCTGTTGTTGTAGAAACTATACTGTAAGAATATTGTCCCTATAGAGGAAGACCAGGTGTGGAGACATGAGCTGAGAATAACAAGTTGTTTATGGTGCCTGTTGTTGTAGAAACTATACTGTAAGAATATTGTCCTATAGAGGAAGACCAGGTGTGGAGACATGAGCTGAAATAACAAGTTGTTTATGGTGCCTGTTGTTGTAGAAACTATACTGTAAGAATATTGTCCTATAGAGGAAGACCAGGTGTGGAGACATGAGCTGAAATAACAAGTTGTTTATGGTGCCTGTTGTTGTAGAAACTATACTGTAAGAATATTGTCCTATAGAGGAAGACCAGGTGTGGAGACATGAGCTGAAATAACAAGTTGTTTATGGTGCCTGTTGTTGTAGAAACTATACTGTAAGAATATTGTCCTATAGAGGAAGACCAGGTGTGGAGACATGAGCTGAAATAACAAGTTGTTTATGGTGCCTGTTGTTGTAGAAACTATACTGTAAGAATATTGTCCTATAGAGGAAGACCAGGTGTGGAGACATGAGCTGAAATAACAAGTTGTTTATGGTGCCTGTTGTTGTAGAAACTATACTGTAAGAATATTGTCCTATAAGAGGAAGACCAGGTGTGGAGACATGAGCTGAAATAACAAGTTGTTTATGGTGCCTGTTGTTGTAGAAATAACTGTAAGTTGTTTATGGTGCCTGTTGTTGTAGAAACTATACTGTAAGAATATTGTCCTATAGAGGAAGACCAGGTGTGGAGACATGAGCTGAAATAACAAGTTGTTTATGGTGCCTGTTGTTGTAGAAACTATACTGTAAGAATATTGTCCTATAGAGGAAGACCAGGTGTGGAGACATGAGCTGAAATAACAAGTTGTTTATGGTGCCTGTTGTTGTAGAAACTATACTGTAAGAATATTGTCCTATAGAGGAAGACCAGGTGTGGAGACATGAGCTGAAATAACAAGTTGTTTATGGTGCCTGTTGTTGTAGAAACTATACTGTAAGAATATTGTCCTATAGAGGAAGACCAGGTGTGGAGACATGAGCTGAAATAACAAGTTGTTTATGGTGCCTGTTGTTGTAGAAACTATACTGTAAGAATATTGTCCTATAGAGGAAGACCAGGTGTGGAGACATGAGCTGAAATAACAAGTTGTTTATGGTGCCTGTTGTTGTAGAAACTATACTGTAAGAATATTGTCCTATAGAGGAAGACCAGGTGTGGAGACATGAGCTGAAATAACAAGTTGTTTATGGTGCCTGTTGTTGTAGAAACTATACTGTAAGAATATTGTCCTATAGAGGAAGACCAGGTGTGGAGACATGAGCTGAAAATAACAAGTTGTTTATGGTGCCTGTTGTTGTAGAAACTATACTGTAAGAATATTGTCCTATAGAGGAAGACCAGGTGTGGAGACATGAGCTGAAATAACAAGTTGTTTATGGTGCCTGTTGTTGTAGAAACTATACTGTAAGAATATTGTCCTATAGAGGAAGACCAGGTGTGGAGACATGAGCTGAAATAACAAGTTGTTTATGGTGCCTGTTGTTGTAGAAACTATACTGTAAGAATATTGTCCTATAGAGGAAGACCAGGTGTGGAGACATGAGCTGAAATAACAAGTTGTTTATGGTGCCTGTTGTTGTAGAAACTATACTGTAAGAATATTGTCCTATAGAGGAAGACCAGGTGTGGAGACATGAGCTGAAATAACAAGTTGTTTATGGTGCCTGTTGTTGTAGAAACTATACTGTAAGAATATTGTCCTATAGAGGAAGACCAGGTGTGGAGACATGAGCTGAAATAACAAGTTGTTTATGGTGCCTGTTGTTGTAGAAACTATACTGTAAGAATATTGTCCTATAGAGGAAGACCAGGTGTGGAGACATGAGCTGAAATAACAAGTTGTTTATGGTGCCTGTTGTTGTAGAAACTATACTGTAAGAATATTGTCCTATAGAGGAAGACCAGGTGTGGAGACATGAGCTGAAATAACAAGTTGTTTATGGTGCCTGTTGTTGTAGAAACTATACTGTAAGAATATTGTCCTATAGAGGAAGACCAGGTGTGGAGACATGAGCTGAAATAACAAGTTGTTTATGGTGCCTGTTGTTGTAGAAACTATACTGTAAGAATATTGTCCTATAGAGGAAGACCAGGTGTGGAGACATGAGCTGAAATAACAAGTTGTTTATGGTGCCTGTTGTTGTAGAAACTATACTGTAAGAATATTGTCCTATAGAGGAAGACCAGGTGTGGAGACATGAGCTGAAATAACAAGTTGTTTATGGTGCCTGTTGTTGTAGAAACTATACTGTAAGAATATTGTCCTATAGAGGAAGACCAGGTGTGGAGACATGAGCTGAAATAACAAGTTGTTTATGGTGCCTGTTGTTGTAGAAACTATACTGTAAGAATATTGTCCTATAGAGGAAGACCAGGTGTGGAGACATGAGCTGAAATAACAAGTTGTTTATGGTGCCTGTTGTTGTAGAAACTATACTGTAAGAATATTGTCCTATAGAGGAAGACCAGGTGTGGAGACATGAGCTGAAATAACAAGTTGTTTATGGTGCCTGTTGTTGTAGAAACTATACTGTAAGAATATTGTCCTATAGAGGAAGACCAGGTGTGGAGACATGAGCTGAAATAACAAGTTGTTTATGGTGCCTGTTGTTGTAGAAACTATACTGTAAGAATATTGTCCTATAGAGGAAGACCAGGTGTGGAGACATGAGCTGAAATAACAAGTTGTTTATGGTGCCTGTTGTTGTAGAAACTATACTGTAAGAATATTGTCCTATAGAGGAAGACCAGGTGTGGAGACATGAGCTGAAATAACAAGTTGTTTATGGTGCCTGTTGTTGTAGAAACTATACTGTAAGAATATTGTCCTATAGAGGAAGACCAGGTGTGGAGACATGAGCTGAAATAACAAGTTGTTTATGGTGCCTGTTGTTGTAGAAACTATACTGTAAGAATATTGTCCTATAGAGGAAGACCAGGTGTGGAGACATGAGCTGAAATAACAAGTTGTTTATGGTGCCTGTTGTTGTAGAAACTATACTGTAAGAATATTGTCCTATAGAGGAAGACCAGGTGTGGAGACATGAGCTGAAATAACAAGTTGTTTATGGTGCCTGTTGTTGTAGAAACTATACTGTAAGAATATTGTCCTATAGAGGAAGACCAGGTGTGGAGACATGAGCTCCTATAGAGGAAATAACAAGTTGTTTATGGTGCCTGTTGTTGTAGAAACTATACTGTAAGAATATTGTCCTATAGAGGAAGACCAGGTGTGGAGACATGAGCTGAAATAACAAGTTGTTTATGGTGCCTGTTGTTGTAGAAACTATACTGTAAGAATATTGTCCTATAGAGGAAGACCAGGTGTGGAGACATGAGCTGAAATAACAAGTTGTTTATGGTGCCTGTTGTTGTAGAAACTATACTGTAAGAATATTGTCCTATAGAGGAAGACCAGGTGTGGAGACATGAGCTGAAATAACAAGTTGTTTATGGTGCCTGTTGTTGTAGAAACTATACTGTAAGAATATTGTCCTATAGAGGAAGACCAGGTGTGGAGACATGAGCTGGAGACAAATAACAAGTTGTTTATGGTGCCTGTTGTTGTAGAAACTATACTGTAAGAATATTGTCCTATAGAGGAAGACCAGGTGTGGAGACATGAGCTGAAATAACAAGTTGTTTATGGTGCCTGTTGTTGTAGAAACTATACTGTAAGAATATTGTCCTATAGAGGAAGACCAGGTGTGGAGACATGAGCTGAAATAACAAGTTGTTTATGGTGCCTGTTGTTGTAGAAACTATACTGTAAGAATATTGTCCTATAGAGGAAGACCAGGTGTGGAGACATGAGCTGAAATAACAAGTTGTTTATGGTGCCTGTTGTTGTAGAAACTATACTGTAAGAATATTGTCCTATAGAGGAAGACCAGGTGTGGAGACATGAGCTGAAATAACAAGTTGTTTATGGTGCCTGTTGTTGTAGAAACTATACTGTAAGAATATTGTCCTATAGAGGAAGACCAGGTGTGGAGACATGAGCTGAAATAACAAGTTGTTTATGGTGCCTGTTGTTGTAGAAACTATACTGTAAGAATATTGTCCTATAGAGGAAGACCAGGTGTGGAGACATGAGCTGAAATAACAAGTTGTTTATGGTGCCTGTTGTTGTAGAAACTATACTGTAAGAATATTGTCCTATAGAGGAAGACCAGGTGTGGAGACATGAGCTGAAATAACAAGTTGTTTATGGTGCCTGTTGTTGTAGAAACTATACTGTAAGAATATTGTGTTGTAGAAACTATATAAAGGAAGACCAGGTGTGGAGACATGAGCTGAAATAACAAGTTGTTTATGGTGCCTGTTGTTGTAGAAACTATACTGTAAGAATATTGTCCTATAGAGGAAGACCAGGTGTGGAGACATGAGCTGAAATAACAAGTTGTTTATGGTGCCTGTTGTTGTAGAAACTATACTGTAAGAATATTGTCCTATAGAGGAAGACCAGGTGTGGAGACATGAGCTGAAATAACAAGTTGTTTATGGTGCCTGTTGTTGTAGAAACTATACTGTAAGAATATTGTCCTATAGAGGAAGACCAGGTGTGGAGACATGAGCTGAAATAACAAGTTGTTTATGGTGCCTGTTGTTGTAGAAACTATACTGTAAGAATATTGTCCTATAGAGGAAGACCAGGTGTGGAGACATGAGCTGAAATAACAAGTTGTTTATGGTGCCTGTTGTTGTAGAAACTATACTGTAAGAATATTGTCCTATAGAGGAAGACCAGGTGTGGAGACATGAGCTGAAATAACAAGTTGTTTATGGTGCCTGTTGTTGTAGAAACTATACTGTAAGAATATTGTCCTATAGAGGAAGACCAGGTGTGGAGACATGAGCTGAAATAACAAGTTGTTTATGGTGCCTGTTGTTGTAGAAACTATACTGTAAGAATATTGTCCTATAAAAGTTGAGGAAGACCAGGTGTGGAGACATGAGCTGAAATAACAAGTTGTTTATGGTGCCTGTTGTTGTAGAAACTATACTGTAAGAATATTGTCCTATAGAGGAAGACCAGGTGTGGAGACATGAGCTGAAATAACAAGTTGTTTATGGTGCCTGTTGTTGTAGAAACTATACTGTAAGAATATTGTCCTATAGAGGAAGACCAGGTGTGGAGACATGAGCTGAAATAACAAGTTGTTTATGGTGCCTGTTGTTGTAGAAACTATACTGTAAGAATATTGTCCTATAGAGGAAGACCAGGTGTGGAGACATGAGCTGAAATAACAAGTTGTTTATGGTGCCTGTTGTTGTAGAAACTATACTGTAAGAATATTGTCCTATAGAGGAAGACCAGGTGTGGAGACATGAGCTGAAATAACAAGTTGTTTATGGTGCCTGTTGTTGTAGAAACTATACTGTAAGAATATTGTCCTATAGAGGAAGACCAGGTGTGGAGACATGAGCTGAAATAACAAGTTGTTTATGGTGCCTGTTGTTGTAGAAACTATACTGTAAGAATATTGTCCTATAGAGGAAGACCAGGTGTGGAGACATGAGCTGAAATAACAAGTTGTTTATGGTGCCTGTTGTTGTAGAAACTATACTGTAAGAATATTGTCCTATAGAGGAAGACCAGGTGTGGAGACATGAGCTGAAATAACAAGTTGTTTATGGTGCCTGTTGTTGTAGAAACTATACTGTAAGAATATTGTCCTATAGAGGAAGACCAGGTGTGGAGACATGAGCTGAAATAACAAGTTGTTTATGGTGCCTGTTGTTGTAGAAACTATACTGTAAGAATATTGTCCTATAGAGGAAGACCAGGTGTGGAGACATGAGCTGAAATAACAAGTTGTTTATGGTGCCTGTTGTTGTAGAAACTATACTGTAAGAATATTGTCCTATAGAGGAAGACCAGGTGTGGAGACATGAGCTGAAATAACAAGTTGTTTATGGTGCCTGTTGTTGTAGAAACTATACTGTAAGAATATTGTCCTATAGAGGAAGACCAGGTGTGGAGACATGAGCTGAAATAACAAGTTGTTTATGGTGCCTGTTGTTGTAGAAACTATACTGTAAGAATATTGTCCTATAGAGGAAGACCAGGTGTGGAGACATGAGCTGAAATAACAAGTTGTTTATGGTGCCTGTTGTTGTAGAAACTATACTGTAAGAATATTGTCCTATAGAGGAAGACCAGGTGTGGAGACATGAGCTGAAATAACAAGTTGTTTATGGTGCCTGTTGTTGTAGAAACTATACTGTAAGAATATTGTCCCATAGAGGAAGACCAGGTGTGGAGACATGAGCTGAAATAACAAGTTGTTTATGGTGCCTGTTGTTGTAGAAACTATACTGTAAGAATATTGTCCTATAGAGGAAGACCAGGTGTGGAGACATGAGCTGAAATAACAAGTTGTTTATGGTGCCTGTTGTTGTAGAAACTATACTGTAAGAATATTGTCCTATAGAGGAAGACCAGGTGTGGAGACATGAGCTGAAATAACAAGTTGTTTATGGTGCCTGTTGTTGTAGAAACTATACTGTAAGAATATTGTCCTATAGAGGAAGACCAGGTGTGGAGACATGAGCTGAAATAACAAGTTGTTTATGGTGCCTGTTGTTGTAGAAACTATACTGTAAGAATATTGTCCTATAGAGGAAGACCAGGTGTGGAGACATGAGCTGAAATAACAAGTTGTTTATGGTGCCTGTTGTTGTAGAAACTATACTGTAAGAATATTGTCCTATAGAGGAAGACCAGGTGTGGAGACATGAGCTGAAATAACAAGTTGTTTATGGTGCCTGTTGTTGTAGAAACTATACTGTAAGAATATTGTCCTATAGAGGAAGACCAGGTGTGGAGACATGAGCTGAAATAACAAGTTGTTTATGGTGCCTGTTGTTGTAGAAACTATACTGTAAGAATATTGTCCTATAGAGGAAGACCAGGTGTGGAGACATGAGCTGAAATAACAAGTTGTTTATGGTGCCTGTTGTTGTAGAAACTATACTGTAAGAATATTGTCCTATAGAGGAAGACCAGGTGTGGAGACATGAGCTGAAATAACAAGTTGTTTATGGTGCCTGTTGTTGTAGAAACTATACTGTAAGAATATTGTCCTATAGAGGAAGACCAGGTGTGGAGACATGAGCTGAAATAACAAGTTGTTTATGGTGCCTGTTGTTGTAGAAACTATACTGTAAGAATATTGTCCTATAGAGGAAGACCAGGTGTGGAGACATGAGCTGAAATAACAAGTTGTTTATGGTGCCTGTTGTTGTAGAAACTATACTGTAAGAATATTGTCCTATAGAGGAAGACCAGGTGTGGAGACATGAGCTGAAATAACAAGTTGTTTATGGTGCCTGTTGTTGTAGAAACTATACTGTAAGAATATTGTCCTATAGAGGAAGACCAGGTGTGGAGACATGAGCTGAAATAACAAGTTGTTTATGGTGCCTGTTGTTGTAGAAACTATACTGTAAGAATATTGTCCTATAGAGGAAGACCAGGTGTGGAGACATGAGCTGAAATAACAAGTTGTTTATGGTGCCTGTTGTTGTAGAAACTATACTGTAAGAATATTGTCCTATAGAGGAAGACCAGGTGTGGAGACATGAGCTGAAATAACAAGTTGTTTATGGTGCCTGTTGTTGTAGAAACTATACTGTAAGAATATTGTCCTATAGAGGAAGACCAGGTGTGGAGACATGAGCTGAAATAACAAGTTGTTTATGGTGCCTGTTGTTGTAGAAACTATACTGTAAGAATATTGTCCTATAGAGGAAGACCAGGTGTGGAGACATGAGCTGAAATAACAAGTTGTTTATGGTGCCTGTTGTTGTAGAAACTATACTGTAAGAATATTGTCCTATAGAGGAAGACCAGGTGTGGAGACATGAGCTGAAATAACAAGTTGTTTATGGTGCCTGTTGTTGTAGAAACTATACTGTAAGAATATTGTCCTATAGAGGAAGACCAGGTGTGGAGACATGAGCTGAAATAACAAGTTGTTTATGGTGCCTGTTGTTGTAGAAACTATACTGTAAGAATATTGTCCTATAGAGGAAGACCAGGTGTGGAGACATGAGCTGAAATGAAAACAAGTTGTTTATGGTGCCTGTTGTTGTAGAAACTATACTGTAAGAATATTGTCCTATAGAGGAAGACCAGGTGTGGAGACATGAGCTGAAATAACAAGTTGTTTATGGTGCCTGTTGTTGTAGAAACTATACTGTAAGAATATTGTCCTATAGAGGAAGACCAGGTGTGGAGACATGAGCTGAAATAACAAGTTGTTTATGGTGCCTGTTGTTGTAGAAACTATACTGTAAGAATATTGTCCTATAGAGGAAGACCAGGTGTGGAGACATGAGCTGAAATAACAAGTTGTTTATGGTGCCTGTTGTTGTAGAAACTATACTGTAAGAATATTGTCCTATAGAGGAAGACCAGGTGTGGAGACATGAGCTGAAATAACAAGTTGTTTATGGTGCCTGTTGTTGTAGAAACTATACTGTAAGAATATTGTCCTATAGAGGAAGACCAGGTGTGGAGACATGAGCTGAAATAACAAGTTGTTTATGGTGCCTGTTGTTGTAGAAACTATACTGTAAGAATATTGTCCTATAGAGGAAGACCAGGTGTGGAGACATGAGCTGAAATAACAAGTTGTTTATGGTGCCTGTTGTTGTAGAAACTATACTGTAAGAATATTGTCCTATAGAGGAAGACCAGGTGTGGAGACATGAGCTGAAATAACAAGTTGTTTATGGTGCCTGTTGTTGTAGAAACTATACTGTAAGAATATTGTCCTATAGAGGAAGACCAGGTGTGGAGACATGAGCTGAAATAACAAGTTGTTTATGGTGCCTGTTGTTGTAGAAACTATACTGTAAGAATATTGTCCTATAGAGGAAGACCAGGTGTGGAGACATGAGCTGAAATAACAAGTTGTTTATGGTGCCTGTTGTTGTAGAAACTATACTGTAAGAATATTGTCCTATAGAGGAAGACCAGGTGTGGAGACATGAGCTGAAATAACAAGTTGTTTATGGTGCCTGTTGTTGTAGAAACTATACTGTAAGAATATTGTCCTATAGAGGAAGACCAGGTGTGGAGACATGAGCTGAAATAACAAGTTGTTTATGGTGCCTGTTGTTGTAGAAACTATACTGTAAGAATATTGTCCTATAGAGGAAGACCAGGTGTGGAGACATGAGCTGAAATAACAAGTTGTTTATGGTGCCTGTTGTTGTAGAAACTATACTGTAAGAATATTGTCCTATAGAGGAAGACCAGGTGTGGAGACATGAGCTGAAATAACAAGTTGTTTATGGTGCCTGTTGTTGTAGAAACTATACTGTAAGAATATTGTCCTATAGAGGAAGACCAGGTGTGGAGACATGAGCTGAAATAACAAGTTGTTTATGGTGCCTGTTGTTGTAGAAACTATACTGTAAGAATATTGTCCTATAGAGGAAGACCAGGTGTGGAGACATGAGCTGAAATAACAAGTTGTTTATGGTGCCTGTTGTTGTAGAAACTATACTGTAAGAATATTGTCCTATAGAGGAAGACCAGGTGTGGAGACATGAGCTGAAATAACAAGTTGTTTATGGTGCCTGTTGTTGTAGAAACTATACTGTAAGAATATTGTCCTATAGAGGAAGACCAGGTGTGGAGACATGAGCTGAAATAACAAGTTGTTTATGGTGCCTGTTGTTGTAGAAACTATACTGTAAGAATATTGTCCTATAGAGGAAGACCAGGTGTGGAGACATGAGCTGAAATAACAAGTTGTTTATGGTGCCTGTTGTTGTAGAAACTATACTGTAAGAATATTGTCCTATAGAGGAAGACCAGGTGTGGAGACATGAGCTGAAATAACAAGTTGTTTATGGTGCCTGTTGTTGTAGAAACTATACTGTAAGAATATTGTCCTATAGAGGAAGACCAGGTGTGGAGACATGAGCTGAAAATAACAAGTTGTTTATGGTGCCTGTTGTTGTAGAAACTATACTGTAAGAATATTGTCCTATAGAGGAAGACCAGGTGTGGAGACATGAGCTGAAATAACAAGTTGTTTATGGTGCCTGTTGTTGTAGAAACTATACTGTAAGAATATTGTCCTATAGAGGAAGACCAGGTGTGGAGACATGAGCTGAAATAACAAGTTGTTTATGGTGCCTGTTGTTGTAGAAACTATACTGTAAGAATATTGTCCTATAGAGGAAGACCAGGTGTGGAGACATGAGCTGAAATAACAAGTTGTTTATGGTGCCTGTTGTTGTAGAAACTATACTGTAAGAATATTGTCCTATAGAGGAAGACCAGGTGTGGAGACATGAGCTGAAATAACAAGTTGTTTATGGTGCCTGTTGTTGTAGAAACTATACTGTAAGAATATTGTCCTATAGAGGAAGACCAGGTGTGGAGACATGAGCTGAAATAACAAGTTGTTTATGGTGCCTGTTGTTGTAGAAACTATACTGTAAGAATATTGTCCTATAGAGGAAGACCAGGTGTGGAGACATGAGCTGAAATAACAAGTTGTTTATGGTGCCTGTTGTTGTAGAAACTATACTGTAAGAATATTGTCCTATAGAGGAAGACCAGGTGTGGAGACATGAGCTGAAATAACAAGTTGTTTATGGTGCCTGTTGTTGTAGAAACTATACTGTAAGAATATTGTCCTATAGAGGAAGACCAGGTGTGGAGACATGAGCTGAAATAACAAGTTGTTTATGGTGCCTGTTGTTGTAGAAACTATACTGTAAGAATATTGTCCTATAGAGGAAGACCAGGTGTGGAGACATGAGCTGAAATAACAAGTTGTTTATGGTGCCTGTTGTTGTAGAAACTATACTGTAAGAATATTGTCCTATAGAGGAAGACCAGGTGTGGAGACATGAGCTGAAATAACAAGTTGTTTATGGTGCCTGTTGTTGTAGAAACTATACTGTAAGAATATTGTCCTATAGAGAAGACCAGGTGTGGAGACATGAGCTGAAATAACAAGTTGTTTATGGTGCCTGTTGTTGTAGAAACTATACTGTAAGAATATTGTCCTATAGAGGAAGACCAGGTGTGGAGACATGAGCTGAAATAACAAGTTGTTTATGGTGCCTGTTGTTGTAGAAACTATACTGTAAGAATATTGTCCTATAGAGGAAGACCAGGTGTGGAGACATGAGCTGAAATAACAAGTTGTTTATGGTGCCTGTGTTGTAGAAACTATACTGTAAGAATATTGTCCTATAGAGGAAGACCAGGTGTGGAGACATGAGCTGAAATAAAAGTTGTTTATGGTGCCTGTTGTTGTAGAAACTATACTGTAAGAATATTGTCCTATAGAGGAAGACCAGGTGTGGAGACATGAGCTGAAATAACAAGTTGTTTATGGTGCCTGTTGTTGTAGAAACTATACTGTAAGAATATTGTCCTATAGAGGAAGACCAGGTGTGGAGACATGAGCTGAAATAACAAGTTGTTTATGGTGCCTGTTGTTGTAGAAACTATACTGTAAGAATATTGTCCTATAGAGGAAGACCAGGTGTGGAGACATGAGCTGAAATAACAAGTTGTTTATGGTGCCTGTTGTTGTAGAAACTATACTGTAAGAATATTGTCCTATAGAGGAAGACCAGGTGTGGAGACATGAGCTGAAATAACAAGTTGTTTATGGTGCCTGTTGTTGTAGAAACTATACTGTAAGAATATTGTCCTATAGAGGAAGACCAGGTGTGGAGACATGAGCTGAAATAACAAGTTGTTTATGGTGCCTGTTGTTGTAGAAACTATACTGTAAGAATATTGTCCTATAGAGGAAGACCAGGTGTGGAGACATGAGCTGAAATAAAAAGTTGTTTATGGTGCCTGTTGTTGTAGAAACTATACTGTAAGAATATTGTCCTATAGAGGAAGACCAGGTGTGGAGACATGAGCTGAAATAACAAGTTGTTTATGGTGCCTGTTGTTGTAGAAACTATACTGTAAGAATATTGTCCTATAGAGGAAGACCAGGTGTGGAGACATGAGCTGAAATAACAAGTTGTTTATGGTGCCTGTTGTTGTAGAAACTATACTGTAAGAATATTGTCCTATAGAGGAAGACCAGGTGTGGAGACATGAGCTGGAATAACAAGTTGTTTATGGTGCCTGTTGTTGTAGAAACTATACTGTAAGAATATTGTCCTATAGAGGAAGACCAGGTGTGGAGACATGAGCTGAAATAACAAGTTGTTTATGGTGCTTGTTGTTGTAGAAACTATACTGTAAGAATATTGTCCTATAGAGGAAGACCAGGTGTGGAGACATGAGCTGAAATAACAAGTTGTTTATGGTGCTGTTGTTGTAGAAACTATACTGTAAGAATATTGTCCTATAGAGGAAGACCAGGTGTGGAGACATGAGCTGAAATAACAAGTTGTTTATGGTGCCTGTTGTTGTAGAAACTATACTGTAAGAATATTGTCCTATAGAGGAAGACCAGGTGTGGAGACATGACATCAAATAAGAATTTGTTTATGGTGCCTTTTGTTGTATAAACTATACTGTAAGAATATTGTCCTTTGGAGGAAGACCAGGTGTGGAGACATGAGCTGAAATAACAAGTTGTTTATGGTGCCTGTTGTTGTAGAAACTATACTGTAAGAATATTGTCCTATAGAGGAAGACCAGGTGTGGAGACATGAGCTGAAATAACAAGTTGTTTATGGTGCCTGTTGTTGTAGAAACTATACTGTAAGAATATTGTCCTATAGAGGAAGACCAGGTGTGGAGACATGAGCTGAAATAACAAGTTGTTTATGGTGCCTGTTGTTGTAGAAACTATACTGTAAGAATATTGTCCTATAGAGGAAGACCAGGTGTGGAGACATGAGCTGAAATAACAAGTTGTTTATGGTGCCTGTTGTTGTAGAAACTATACTGTAAGAATATTGTCCTATAGAGGAAGACCAGGTGTGGAGACATGAGCTGAAATAACAAGTTGTTTATGGTGCCTGTTGTTGTAGAAACTATACTGTAAGAATATTGTCCTATAGAGGAAGACCAGGTGTGGAGACATGAGCTGAAATAACAAGTTGTTTATGGTGCCTGTTGTTGTAGAAACTATACTGTAAGAATATTGTCCTATAGAGGAAGACCAGGTGTGGAGACATGAGCTGAAATAACAAGTTGTTTATGGTGCCTGTTGTTGTAGAAACTATACTGTAAGAATATTGTCCTGAAATATAGAGGAAGACCAGGTGTGGAGACATGAGCTGAAATAACAAGTTGTTTATGGTGCCTGTTGTTGTAGAAACTATACTGTAAGAATATTGTCCTATAGAGGAAGACCAGGTGTGGAGACATGAGCTGAAATAACAAGTTGTTTATGGTGCCTGTTGTTGTAGAAACTATACTGTAAGAATATTGTCCTATAGAGGAAGACCAGGTGTGGAGACATGAGCTGAAATAACAAGTTGTTTATGGTGCCTGTTGTTGTAGAAACTATACTGTAAGAATATTGTCCTATAGAGGAAGACCAGGTGTGGAGACATGAGCTGAAATAACAAGTTGTTTATGGTGCCTGTTGTTGTAGAAACTATACTGTAAGAATATTGTCCTATAGAGGAAGACCAGGTGTGGAGACATGAGCTGAAATAACAAGTTGTTTATGGTGCTGTTGTTGTTGTAGAAACTATACTGTAAGAATATTGTCCTATACTGTAAGGAAGACCAGGTGTGGAGACATGAGCTGAAATAACAAGTTTTTTATGGTGCCTGTTGTTGTAGAAACTATACTGTAAGAATATTTTCCTATGGAGGAAGACCAGGTGTGGAGACATGAGCTTAAATAAAATGTTGTTTATGGTGCCTGTTGTTGTAGAAACTATACTGTAAGAATATTGTCCTATAGAGGAAGACCAGGTGTGGAGACATGAGCTGAAATAAAATGTTGTTTATGGTGCCTGTTGTTGTAGAAACTATACTGTAAGAATATTGTCCTATAGAGGAAGACCAGGTGTGGAGACATGAGCTGAAATAACAAGTTGTTTATGGTGCCTGTTGTTGTAGAAACTATACTGTAAGAATATTGTCCTATAGAGGAAGACCAGGTGTGGAGACATGAGCTGGAATAACAAGTTGTTTATGGTGCCTGTTGTTGTAGAAACTATACTGTAAGAATATTGTCCTATAGAGGAAGACCAGGTGTGGAGACATGAGCTGGAATAACAAGTTGTTTATGGTGCCTGTTGTTGTAGAAACTATACTGTAAGAATATTGTCCTATAGAGGAAGACCAGGTGTGGAGACATGAGCTGGAATAACAAGTTGTTTATGGTGCTTGTTGTTGTAGAAACTATACTGTAAGAATATTGTCCTATAAAGAAAGACCAGGTGTGGAGACATGAGCTGAAATAACAAGTTGTTTATGGTGCCTGTTGTTGTAGAAACTATACTGTAAGAATATTGTCCTATAGAGGAAGACCAGGTGTGGAGACATGAGCTCAAATAACAAGTTGTTTATGGTGCCTGTTGTTGTAGAAACTATACTGTAAGAATATTGTCCTATAGAGGAAGACCAGGTGTGGAGACATGAGCTAAATAACAAGTTGTTTATGGTGCCTGTTGTTGTAGAAACTATACTGTAAGAATATTGTCCTATAGAGGAAGACCAGGTGTGGAGACATGAGCTGAAATAACAAGTTGTTTATGGTGCCTGTTGTTGTAGAAACTATACTGTAAGAATATTTTCCTATAGAGGAAGACCAGGTGTGGAGACATGAGCTGAAATAAGTTGTTTATGGTGCCTGTTGTTGTAGAAACTATACTGTAAGAATATTGTCCTATAGAGGAAGACCAGGTGTGGAGACATGAGCTGGAATAACAAGTTGTTTATGGTGCCTGTTGTTGTAGAAACTATACTGTAAGAATATTGTCCCATAGAGCAAGACCAGGTGTGGAGACATGAGCTGGAATAACAAGTTGTTTATGGTGCCTGTTGTTGTAGAAACTATACTGTAAGAATATTGTCCTACAGAGGAAGACCAGGTGTGGAGACATGACACGAAATAACAAGTTGTTTATGGTGTCTGTTGCTGTAGAAATTATACTGTAAGAATATTGTCCTATAGAGGAAGACCTGGTGTGGAGACATGAGCTGATATAACAAGTTGTTTATGGTGCCTGTTGTTGTAGAAACTATACTGTAAGAATATTGTCCTATAGAGGAAGACCAGGTGTGGAGACATGAGCTGAAATAACAAGTTGTTTATGGTGCCTGTTGTTGTAGAAACTATACTGTAAGAATATTGTCCTATAGAGGAAGACCAGGTGTGGAGACATGAGCTGAAATAACAAGTTGTTTATGGTGCCTGTTGTTGTAGAAATTATACTGTAAGAATATTGTCCTATAAAGAAAGACAAGGTGTGGATATATGAGATAAAATAACAAGTTGTTTATGGTGCCTCTTGTTGTAGAAACTATACTGAAAGAATATTTTCCTACAGAGGAAGACCAGGTATGGAGACATGAGCTGGAATAACAAGTTGTTTATGGTGCCTGTTGTTGTAGAAACTATACTGTAAGAATATTGTCCTATAAAGGAAGACCAGGTGTGGAGACATGAGCTGGAATAACAAGTTGTTTATGGTGCTTGTTGTTGTAGAAACTATACTGTAAGAATATTGTCCTATAGAGGAAGACCAGGTGTGGAGACATGAGCTGAAATAACAAGTTGTTTATGGTGCCTGTTGTTGTAGAAACTATACTGTAAGAATATTGTCCTATAGAGGAAGACCAGGTGTGGAGACATGAGCTGGAATAACAAGTTGTTTATGGTGCTTGTTGTTGTAGAAACTATACTGTAAGAATATTGTCCTATAGAGGAAGACCAAGTATGGAGACATGAGCTGATATAACAAGTTGTTTATGGTGCCTGTTGTTGTAGAAACTATACTGTAAGAATATTGTCCTATAGAGGAAGACCAAGTGTGGAGACATGAGCTGAAATAACAAGTTGTTTATGGTGTCTGTTGTTGTATAAATTATACTGTAAGAATATTGTTCTATAGAGGAAGGCCAGGTGTGGAGACATGAGCTGAAATAACAAGTTGTTTATGGTGCCTGTTGTTGTAGAAACTATACTGCAAGAATATTGTCCTATAGAGGAAGACCAAGTGTGGAGACATGAGCTGGAATAACAAGTTGTTTATGGTGCTTGTTGTTGTAGAAAATATACTGTAAGAATATTGTCCTACAGAGGAAGACCAGGTGTGGAGACATGACACGAAATAACAAGTTGTTTATGGTGTCTGTTGCTGTATAAATTATACTGTAAGAATACTGTCCTATAGAGGAAGACTTGGTATGGAGACATGAGCTGATATAACAAGTTGTTTATGGTGCCTGTTGTTGTAGAAACTATACTGTAAGAATATTGTCCTATAGAGGAAAACCAAATGTGGAGACATGACACGAAATAACAAGTTGTTTATGGTGTCTGTTGCCGTATAAATTATACTGTAAGAATATTGTTCCTATAGAGGAAGACCAGGTGTGGAGACATGAGCTGAAATAACAAGTTGTTTATGGTGCCTGTTGTTGTAGAAACTATACTGCAAGAATATTGTCCTATAGAGAAAGACCAAGTGTGGAGACATGAGCTGGAATAACAAGTTGTTTATGGTGCTTGTTGTTGTAGAAAATATACTGTAAGAATATTGTCCTACAGAGGAAGACCAGGTGTGGATACATGAGCTGGAATAACAAGTTGTTTATGGTGCTTGTTGTTGTAGAAACTATACTGTAAGAATATTATCCTATAGAGAAAGACCAAGTATGGAGACATGAGCTGATATAACAAGTCGTTTATGGTGCCTGTTGTTGTAGAAACTATACTGTAAGAATATTGTCCTATAGAGGAAAACCAAATGTGGAGACATGACACGAAATAACAAGTTGTTTATGGTGTCTGTTGCCGTATAAATTATACTGTAAGAATATTGTTCTATAGAGGAAGGCCAGGTGTGGAGACATGAGCTGAAATAACAAGTTGTTTATGGTGCCTGTTGTTGTAGAAACTATACTGCAAGAATATTGTCCTATAGAGAAAGACCAAGTGTGGAGACATGAGCTGAAATAACAAGTTGTTTTGATGTAATGAACTCACCTCTATACATGAACATTTATAATAATCATTACTGCAGAATAAATACAATGTGATTGTATTTCTGATAAAAATTAAATTTTATCCTAGTGTTCATGAAACAATATATACAGACTCTTCAAAAAAAAACGCAAAGGGCAAAATTTGAGACAAATTGTTAACAAGTTTATTCCGAGTAGTTCTGTATGACATGTGTGAAACTTTGCATATTCACTGCTGAACATCCAAAGTCTGCAAAGGGGAAGTCCACGCTCACTGGTTGAAGTTTAACGTCACTCAATGTCAATAACGAGTATGACCCCATTAACAACAATAACTGCTTGGCATCTCCTGCCCATGGAAGCGATGAGATGACGAATCATATCCTGTGGAATGGCTGTCCACTCAGCCTGCAAAGCTGCTGCAAGCTGAGGTAGAGTCTGCGGTTGAGGTTGTTGCCTTCTCAGACATCGGTCCAACTCGTCCCAAAGATGTTCGGTGGGGTTTAAATCTGGTGATCTGGAGGGCAGAAGACAGTGGTGAGTCGGGCTGTGTGAGGACGAGCATTGTCATGTTGAAGAACATCGTTGACGTTCACCATGATGGGTTGCACATGGGGCCTAAGAATCTCGTCGACGTATCGTTGAGCCGTAAGATTCCCTCGAATGTGCAAAAGGTCTGTTCTGGCATTGTAGGCGATGGCAGCCCACATCATGATGCTGCCACCACCAAATCTGTCAACTTCCTGCACACAGTTTGCTGCATAACGTTCACCTCGGCGACGGTAAACACGAGTCCTTCCATCCTGCCTACGAAGCATAAAACGTGATTCATCGCTGAACCAAACATGCCTCCATCGTCGATGAGGCCATACTCGATGTGCCCGAGTCCACAGCAACCGTGCTTGACGATGTTGCTGGGTGAGGATGACGCCTCTGACTGGACGTCGAGGTCGAATTCCTGCATCTCGTAGACGGCTGCGTATGGTCTGATCGGAAATCCTACGCAGCTCTGGTATGGTTGAGGCAGTAGACGTCGCAGTGGTGGTCCTATCCTGAAGGTGATGTAACTGGATGTAGTGAATCTGTGCGGGCGTGGTCACACGAGGTCTGCCAGATCGTGGACGGTCACAAGTTGATCCATGTTGTTGGTGACGATTCCATAGCCTTGTGATGGTGCTTGGGTCGACATTCACAGTTCTGGCAACATCTGATCGAGATTCGCCTGCTTCCAAGCAACCAATGGCGTTGTTGCGTTGTGCTTCTGTCAGTCTTGGCGTAACTGTATTGCGTGTCGGTGGCTTAATACTGAGCTATGGAAACTGAGAACCCGTCACTTTTATAGGTATTTTGCACATGTTGCACGTGCAGAACATGCAAATTTCTCAAACAAATTTATTGGACACGAATGCGTTTTGGCGAAAAATCCGATGTTTTCCTCCATTTTCAAAGTGCACAACTTTTATTGTCATTTTGGTCTGATAATCAGTGCCTTAACACGTGTAACATCACATACTCTGAGCTTGTAACGTTATTACATATATTTCTCTTTAAAATAAAAAAATATCCCTTTTGCGTTTCTTGTTTTGAAGAGTATATGTATTTTTGTGTTTATATAGACACATATACAAACAGATATATATGTCCAGTTGATTCTAATATCACCTAATGAAGAAAATTTAAACAATTAGAAAAAGGTATAAGAAACTTTATAAATATCCAGAATAAATTATTTAAATAATATTTTCAGTAAACACATTAAATAATTGAAGAGAGCCATTTGGAATATAATTGATATTATTACAAAAATACAGCATATATTATATCAGTAACTGTTCAGTAAACAAATTAAATAAGTACAACAATTCAAGAAGAAACGTTTCTCACCTATGGTGCCTGAGTGGGCTGAAATAAAAACATTTCATAAGATCATGATTAATGGCATTGAAACAATATATGCTAAATAACCATATGCCATACAGATAGTAGTTTTAAACTTTAAATAAATGTGTCATGTAATCAGTAGTTTTAAATATTAGCTTGTAAGTTTTAAACACTGTGCCATGTAATCAGTAGTTTTAAATATTAGCTTGTAAGTTTTAAACACTGTGTCATGTAATCAGTAGTTTTAAATATTAGCTTGTTAGTTTCAAACACTGTGCCATGTAATCAGTAGTTTCATTTTCTTAGCTTGTAAAATTTAAAAATTGATAAATAATTAGTAATTTAAAATTTTGTAACTTTATAAATATTCCATATAATCAGTAGTTTTAGATCTTAATTCATGAAATGTAACAGATTCATATTAGATACACATGTATTACAGTTCTATTTTTCAGGGAACTTCAATATAAATGGATATAATCATTTAATATCAAGTGGTTTAATCATGTTAGATACCATAGGTAGTTAAATATAAAATCAATTTGATTGTATTTTTTAATTTATAAAAATATACTGCTTGTGTCTCTTATGATTTTGATAAAAAAATGGAAAACGTGTAAAAGGTGTTGTAAACAAATGTATCTTTATTTAAATTATTTTAAAATAATTTCTATTTCCTTTGTTTAAGAATAAAAGTTTACAGTTTCTAAATTCAAAATGTATTTTCAATAATACTCACCACGAGGGTGTCAAAATTAGTAAGAAGTATTATAAATACAAATTACTATGTAGTATCAGAAATACAATTTAGTAAGTACTAATAGACAAACAATTTAGTAAGTTGTATCAGAAATACAAGTTAGTAACAAGTATTAGAAATACAATTTAGTAAGGAGTATTCAAAATGCAATTCAGTAAGTAGTATTAGCAATATAATTTAGTAAGTGGTATTTTGAACAGAATTTACTAAGTGGTATTAGAAACACTATTTAGCAAGTTATATTAGAAACACAATTTAGTAAGTAGAATTAGAAACACAATTTAGTAAGAAGTATGAAATATACAATTTAGTAACTAGTATTAGAAATGCAATTTAGTAACTAGTATTAGAAACGCAATTTAGTAAGTAGTATCAGATATACAATTTAGTAAGTACAAAGAATACAATTTAAAAAGTGGTATTAGAAATACAATTTAAAAAGTGGTATTAGAAATACAATTTAAAAAGTGGTATTAGAAATACAATTTATTAAGTGGTATAAGAAATACAATTAGTAAATGATATTAGAAATAGAATTGACTAAGTACAATTAGAAACAATTTAGTAAGTAGTGTAAGAAACACAATTTAGTAAGTGGTATAGGAAATACAATTTAGTAAGTACAATTAGAAATACAATTTAGTAAGTACAATTAGAAATATATTTTCCTAAGAAGTATTAGAAACACAATTTAGCAAGTTATATTAGAAATACAACTTAGTAAATAGAATTAGAAACACAATTTAGTAAGTAGTATTGGAAACACAATCAAGTAAGTAGTATTAGAAACACAATTTAATAAGTAATATCAGATATACCATTTACTAAGTAGTGTTAGAAATGCAATTTAGTAAGTAGTATCAGAAATGCAATTCAGTAACAAGTATTAGAATTAAATTTAGTAAGGAGTATTAAAAATACAATATAGTAAGTGATATTAGAAATAGAATTTAGTAAGTTGTATTAAAAATAGAATTTAGTAAGTAGTATTAAAATACAATTTAGTAAGTAGCATTAAAATACAATTTAGTAAGTAGCATTAGATATACAATTTAGTAAGTAGCATTAGATATACAATTTAGTAAGTAGCATTAGAAACAATTTAGTAAGTAGTATTAGAAATGCAATTTAGTAAATAGTATTAAAACACAATTTAGTGAATGTTATTATAAATACAATTTAGTAAATATTATTAAAATATAAGTTAATAAATATTATTAAAATACAATTTAGTTAGTATTATTAGAAAAAAAATTAGTATCTGGTATTGTAAAATAAAATTTAGTAAATACTATTAGAAACACATTTAGCAAGTAGTATTAGAAACACAATTTGGTAAGTAGTATTGGGAACACAATTTGGTAAGTAGTATTGGGAACACAATTTAGTAAGTAGTATTGGAAACACAATTTTATAAGTAGTATTGGAAACACAATTTAATTAGTATCAATATACCATTTAGTGAGTAGCATTAGAAATACAATTTAGCAAGTAGTATTAGAGATATAATTTATTAAGTACTATTAGAAATATAATTTAGGAAGTACTATTAGAAATATAATTTAGTAAGTACTATTAGAAATATAATTAGTTACTAGTATTAGAAATATAATTAGTAAGTAGTATTAGAAATATAACTTAGTAAGTAGTATTAGAAATATAATTAGTAAGTAGTATTAGAAATATAATTTAGTAAGTAGTGTTAGAAATATAATTAGTAACTAGTATTAGAAATATAATTAGTAAGTAGTATTAGAAATATAATTTAGTAAGTAGTATTAGAAATATAATTTAGTAAGTAGTATTAGAAATATAATTAGTAAGTAGTATTAGAAATATAATTTAGTAAGTAGTGTTAGAAATACAATTTATTATATACTATGAGAAATACACTTTCAATTGAGGAAGATATTAACTTATACTACTTATACTAGAATCCCACATTAAGAAGGTGAAGTGGTCAATAATTGCCTTTTTTGTACAGAAAGAATAAGCACAGATGAAGAGTGTACCAAGATAGTGGTACCTATGTAGGGGACCCACACTACATCCATAGCAGATATACTCAGTTCCTGTTTCAAAGGGGGGTGTAGTACATGAGTAGTCATCACTATAAGCCAACCTCAACCAGACGGCTGAGGTGAGGTTCCACTACTTTTGATCTTGGTTCCTACGTCCCATGTTTGTAGCTTAGGCAAGTAGATGACAATATTATATATACATTCTTTTGAGTGGATCCCAACCTTTAGCCATAGAATGGTGCATTACGAGCTACTGTAATCATGACATCAAAGTTAGCAACATCAAATCAGATAAACTTTCTCCACCTGAGGAAGCTTAAGATGCAACATCCCAGCCTTGCAATGAGGTGATTTTGTATGCCTTACTGAATTAAAGGAAACAGAACTCATCCAGTCTGGAATTATGAATGTTCATCCTCACTCCTCAACTGTTTGTGCAAGGTACATTCCACTTGCACCCAGAATTATGGGAAGAACGTGAAACAACTGTACTCAATCAAAGACCCAGCGTGGGATTGCTCCATATTTTGAATTATGAGGAGATAGTTAACCCTTTTTCATGAACAAGATATTTAATCTATACTGATCAAACAGAAGGGTATTGCACACCCTAAACAGATAGTGGATCATTAAATCTGAACTGGTATTATAAGTAGATTCTCATGTAGGCTTGTGACATTCCTACCAACATTTGGGAAAAACATCAAAGAATTTGGATAAGAGGGCCACTTCCAATTTTGCCCTCTTCTACAAGAGAAGATGAATTCACTGGAGGAAAATCCTCTGTCCACAACTCCAGTGATTGGAAAATGGGTGAGATGAGGATTCCTAACTCCATTAGTAAAATATGGGGGATAATGGGCTCTGGAGAGTCCTAAGGAATAGTACTATAGAAACAGTGCAATAGGTGAACAAAGTTGTAGGATTATGGGCTCTGGAGAGTCCTAAGGAATAGTACTATAGAAACAGTGCAATAGGTGAACAAAGTTGTAGGATAATGGGCTCTGGATAGTCCTAAGGAATAGTACTATAGAAACAGTGCAATAGATGAAGAAAGTTTTCTAAATTTCTAAAAGCAAATCAACCCCAATTTATTCAGTCTGATGATTGGAAAGGACTAGCAGGATCCATTCATGCTTTACCCACACGAGTCCATAAATGGCAATTCTTCAACATTGTGCAATAATACCATTTGTCAGCTCCTGTATAGCCTTATGGAACACCTCATTTCTACAAAGCCTGTTGCAGTTGAAACATTGGTTGCTAGTGGAATTGGTTCAATAAAATAACACTTGCTTGAACAACACTCACTGGAGATCTTGTGAAAATAAGGTATAAGACTCTGAAAAGTAGAATGAAAATACTTACCCCTCTATACAATCCAGCAGAAATGGTTAAAATAGCTACAGAGGGGTAGGTGAAAACCTGCAGATGAAGAGACTGTCATATTATGCAAATAATATGATATAAAAGTATTAGGGAGGCCCACATCAAAGTTTGCACAATGACCATCAACAAACAATTGAAGAAGGTTGCTAAGGGCATGGAGATGTGACAAATGTGATCAGACATGACTCATAGAAGATTCCTTGCCTTCAAAGAAAGCCAAGAATAAAAATTTGTTGTTCATCCTCTAAAGGCATTACACAAGCTAACCAAACCTTCAATACCCACTCTGCACATAACCATGATTAAAATTTGATCAGACAAATAGAATTGAAACATAGTGATCAAATGAATCAGAGAAAAGATTCAACCTCTTTTCTGCTGGATAGTGTCTTAAGAAAAAAAAAGTATGAGAAAAAAATTATAGAACAGACTGTAAACAAATAATACAAGTCTCTCCAACTGGTGATGTTACAGCAGCCACAAAAAAATTAATCTACAGGTAAAAGGGATACATGGTATTTAAGAGTCAAATTACAAACCAGTGTTGAAAAAGTGTCTGTACTCTAACCTTAATATACCCATCAGTTAAATCAAATGGTCATTTGGGATCAAGAACCAAAACTGACTTGAGGAGTCTGGAGAATCAAACAATATGATAATTGAATGAATGGTAGTCAACAAGGTCACCTTAAATAGGATAAATGTGTTAAATACAAAACACCTCTATCAAAAAAACGAATTAAGGCATTTCTGCCCAAAATGGGTTCAACTTCTCAATACAATCTTTCCAATATTTGTGTTATTTCCTTTGATAAATATTCATTTCTAACTGAGCAAAAACTGAAGCATGTACATGTTAAACTTAGAAATCAAACCCTAATGCCATGAGAAAGACTACATAACATCTATGCTTGAAGTTTAAGCATCTGGTTAGCTGAGTGTGTACCTAACAGATAATGGCTGCTTTAACAGAGATAGCATAAAAAATGTAGAAGAGGTGGACATTCCAGAAGATACCATGAAAATAGAAACCAGGGTGTAGTAGCTAAACTGGTGCTATCAACTGGGCCTGATAATGGGTTGGAACAAAATAACATATGACATGGAGAGAAAGCTTAGAATTGTAAACTTGTCTTGTCCTAATGAAATGTATCTACTACCAAAGTCCAAAGATGTGTTACTCAAGAACAAAGGGCCAGTAGCTGAGTGATCCTATGAAAAGCCAACACACTAATTACAGTTAGAAAATGAGACCCAATCCAGAAAGATTCTCCAAATACCGAGCAATGTAGTATCTATTCTGTCTGGAGAATCTTTCTGGATAAGTACACTTGATCTGCTATCTAGCAATGTAGTATCTATTCCATCTGGAGAATCTTTCTGGATAAGTACACTTGATCTGCTACCTAGCAATGTAGTATCTATTCTGTCTAGAGAACCTTTCTGGACTAGTACACTTGATCTGCTACCTAGCAATGTAGTATCTATTCCGTCTGGAGAATCTTTCTGGATGAGTACACTTGATCTGCTACCTAGCAATGTAGTATCTATTCCGTCTGGAGAACCTTTCTGGACTAGTACACTTGATCTCCTACCTAGCAATGTAGTATTTATCCTGTCTGGAGAATCTTTCTGGATTAGTACACTTGATCTGCTACCAAGGCATTACCAATGGAACATGGCAAACTAAAAGGGTGGAGCCATGGTTAAGGGTACCAGATGTCCAAAAATTCTTGGAAGTAGCCCACCCCAGAAAATATGACCCAGCAGCAGGACCCTTGGATATAGATAAAATCGAATCTGGAAGCCAAGTTACCAAATGGCTGATGTCTGGTGTCAGGACCCGTGAATAGGGTCAGAACTATTACCTCTTGTAGAAGTCACTGAAATGCAAGCCACCAATGGCAACAGAAATGGAAAAACCAAAAAGAGTGAACGTATCTGCTAACAATGGATCCAGCTCATCATCAATGAAGTCAGTGGCTGAAATTATTCCAATAAACTGAAGTGTGAGAAGAACAAAACATTGGATTTTAGAGTTTATAGACTTAGCAGGAGAGACTGGACTATTCAAATTTATTTTATCCATAGACTTAGCAGGAGATAATGTACATAGATGAAGCAATACACAGATATATATACAGAAAAACAATAGAGACAGAATAATTATATACATACATACATCCATTGTACATAAATGATGCGATACACAGGTATATATACATATATATAGAGAGAAAACAATACAGACAGAATAATCAAATACATACAAACATCCATTGTACATCATCAACCAGACACTTCACATGGAATATCACTACACCCTTGTAGTACATAAACAATATATTAATATATAACATGGACGTAGAACACCCATGCCTTGACTAATTTTTTGTGGCATTAAAACTTCCTTCTTTTAATTCAATACATTATATTTTGTGCATGCTGTATTTGTAGTTATGATGGCTCAATCTCACAACATTAAATTATCAAGTATTTTTGTAGGAGGCATATGCCCAGACTCCTCTATAAATGCCAATCTTTACAAGCATTGTGTGTTACATTGCTTACGTGTGGCAATACTTTGACCACTCAAAAATTACTTCCCACAGCAATGGTTATAGAACATCAACACACATTTGTAGAATATCCACAAACAGAGAAGAAATTCACATAGAATATCACATCTATGTGCACTAATACTTACAGAATATTAGTACACTGTTATAGTATATGTACAATAGTGCATCTCACATAGAATATCAACATCTATGTACACTAATACTTACAGAATATTAGTACACTGTTATAGTATATGCACAATAGTACATCTCACACAGAATATCAACATCTATGTGCACTAACACTCACAGAATATTAGTACACTGTTATAGTATATGTACAATAGTGCGTCTCACATAGAATATCAACATCTATGTGCATTAATACTTGCAGAATATTAGTACACTGTTATAGTATATGCACAATAGTACATCTCACACAGAATATCAACATCTATGTGCACTAATACTTACAGAATATTAGTACACTGTTATAGTTATAGTACATAGAATATCACATGTACAGAAATTAGTACACATCTCACATAGAATATCACATCTATGTGCACTAATACTTACAGAATATTAGTACACTGTTATAGTATATGTACAATAGTACATCTCACATAGAATATCACATCTATGTGCACTAATACTTACAGAATATTAGTACACTGTTATAGTATATCTACAATAGTACATCTCACACAGAATATCAACATCTAAGTGCACTAATACTTGCAGAATATTAGTACACTGTTATAGTATATGTACAATAGTACATCTCACACAGAATATCAACATATATGTGCACTAATACTTACAGAATATTAGTACACTGTTATAGTATATGCACAATAGTGCATCTCACATAGAATATCAACATTATGTACACTAATACTTATGGAATATTAGAACACTGACCTAGTACATGCACAAGCAGATATACAACTCATATAGTCTATCAAATATTTAAAGTGTTCTAATACTTACAGGAAATATCAATATACATAAGGTATTCCCTCACAAAGAGAAAATAAAACACACAGAGAATATCTAAACAAAGACAGTTGTGAAAATACGTGCCCATCAATATTCATACTTCCGTATATTTGTTTGTCTTTGTTTCTCAACAATCATTTCAGTATCTTCATCATCTTCATCTTCTATTGATTCAAATTGCTTGTTTAACTAAAACAATACATTTCTACATTAAAACTTTTGAAAACTTACAAAATGTTTTTATAACTCATGTAACACAAATCTTTTAAAACACTTAAAAATATTTATAAAGGTTCAAAGTTTAAGGATGGTAAATGAAATAAAAAATAAATACAAAAAGTCGAAATCATTCTCAAATATGAATCTAGAAGTTTTATTGTTTGATACATTACTAAAATATAATTTTGTATTCACACAGTGTGATATCATCTTTTAAAAAATTGTAACATCTAACCTACTGAATTGTAACTTTCTCTATTATATTATGTACAATAATAATCAACCACCTAAAGAATATTCAAACTGTTATTAACCATTAGGAAAGGTACATACTGTCATTGAATGTAGTTCACTATCATATTACGTACAATATTAAACAACCATCTACAGAATACTCAAACTGTTAATAACCATTACAAAAGGTACATAACTTTACTGAATGTAGTTCACTATGATACTATGTACAATATTAAACAACCACCTAAAGAATACTCAAACTGTCATTAACCATTAAGAAAGGTACATAATTTCACTTAATGTAGTCACTATGATATTATGTACAATATTAAACAACCATCTAAAGAATATTCAAACTGTTAATAACCATTACAAAAGGTACATAACTTTACTGAATGTACTTCACTATGATACTATGTACAATATTAAACAACCACCTAAAGAATACTCAAACTGTCATTAACCATTAAGAAAGGTACATAATTTCACTGAATGTAGTTCACTAGGATACTATGTACAATATTAAACAACCATCTAAAGAATATTCAAACTGTTGTTAACCATTAAGAAAGGTACATATTTTCACTTAATGTGGTGTATTTTTTCACATAAACGTACACAACTGTATAAAAGAACCAGCAAGTGCTGTATTAAAGCTCCATTTAGGAATATGTTCCAATCTACAAATATATGATTTAATTGTTAGAAAGAAGAGAAAGCACTTGATAAAAACAAGTGAAAAGTAGTGTCTAAAATTCTATATTACTGCAAAAAGAATACTATTTTGCTTTAATAAGGTCCTGGATGTTATAATGTTAAATTTTATTTAAAGTGGCAAATATTATCAAATCATATGTGCAAGAGGAACACACCAGAATTTCATTTATTTTGTACTGATGGTCCTTGAAATCATTAAGATGTTATTATTTTTCATAAACAGATTTTAGTACAAAATGTGTAACTGAAATGAAAGTTTAACTTTACAAATACATCTTAAAGAACTGTTATTTTTCTAAATCTGTTTATTCAGAAACCTTTATTGATAGATATGATCAAAGAAAATACATTCAAATAATGTAATGCAATACTGAGTATCTAACACGAATATTTTTGTTAAATAGTTTAGGTGTCTAAATGCAAATAATTCAGTATTTTTCTAATAGTAAGCAATATAACAACACCGTTAATTACAAAATATTCCACTAAAATGGCATACATTAAAAATAACTAAATAAAACAATACTAAGTCATGAACATGAAATATTTCAACTTTAAAGATAACTAAACAGTGACCTAAACATATATTATTAAAATGTAATGCACCATGCAGGTTAGTTAAAGACAGTAAGAATTTGTTTACTAGTTCAGAGATAGTATCCATCTGTTTACTAGTTCAAAGATAGCACCCATCTCTTCACAAGCTCAAAAACAATACTCATCTGTTTACTATCATCATAATATAATTAAGAAAGGCAATAATGTTTCTGTCATACTTTTGTTTTTAAGTTAGCACAAAGCTACACAATGAGGTGCCTATTCTGTACTCAAAACACATGCATCAAAACCAAGTTTCTGGTGTTGTAAGTGAACAAATTATGTCACATACAAGTGGTGCTTCCTATAATTATTGAAAATAATTTCAAATTAGAGAGTGATAAACATTTACACTGATGACAAATGAGAAGAAACACACAAGAATTTGTTGTCATAGTCAACACTAAATATTGTTAGTGTATAACTTTCTTAAACCAATGAGTAAACAGCTGATAAATCAAGTACTAATAGTGTTACAAAGAATGGAAGGCCAACATAAGTTAAGTAACAACTACTAAATTTATTGTTAGACAAATATATGAAAAACAAATGCTGAGCTTAACATTTAATTCTAACAGAGGAAGAACCAGCAGATAATCACCCTAAGCTTTGTTCATTTTATATTACATGTCTAAGAAATAACCAATAAAAACTCACGATACGAAAGAGTGGTAGTTTGTTATAATAGACCAGAATAAAGATTATAAAAACAAAATTACAAAATCTTCCTACACTAGAATTTTTCATACCCTTAGCTGTTGAAATGGAACAAACTAGGATTACTAAAGTCTGTTTTTTACATAAATAAACCATGTTACTTTATATATATTTCCTTACCTCAGATAACATCTTATATAAAATTACTGCATAAGTAAAGATATTGAAATGTGTTCCTTACACTAAGTAATGTTACTTTATATACATATATATATTTCCATACCTCACGTATGTCATAGAAATCTACACAAGTAAAAACACCGAAGTCTCTTCCTTACATTAGTCACTTTATAAATTATTTCTTACCTCTGGTAATCTGTATTGTAAAACTACACAAGTACTAATACTGAAGTCTCTTCATTACATTAGTTACTTTATAAATGATTTCTTACTTCTGGTAATCTGTAATGTAAAACTACACAAGTACAAACACGGAAGTCTCTTCCTTACATTTGTTACTATATAAATGATTTCTTACTTCTGGTAATCTGTAATGTAAAACCACACAAGTATGAACACTGAAGGATGTTCATTACATTAGTTACTTTTTAAAATGATTCCTTACCTCTGGTAATCTATAATGTAAAACTACACAAGTATGAGCAGTGAAGTCTCTTCCTTACATTAGTTACTTTGTAAATGATTTCTTAGCTGTGGCAATCTGTATTGTAAAACTATACAAGTATGAAAACTGAAGTCCCTTCCTTACAATAATTACTTTATAAATGATTTCTTACCTCTGGTAATCTGTAATGTAAAACCACTTTGGCTGTAGGTCGATGCTCTGGATCTTTCTGTAACAAGTCCTTAACGAGTTGATTGAAGGAATTTGAATAGGCTTCACGAATAGGAGCAAACTGACCCTGCAGAAGAAAAAAAATCGTAAATTGTATGCAAGTTTAACAAAACCAGTATGTTATCTTAATTAGATATTTTAACACAATTATAAGACTTGGGGCTTTGCTATAGCTCCCAGTGCTTGGATAAACTAGTTGATAACATTCTTTAATTTCTATTTTATAAATATTACCAATAATTATTAAAAG
Source organism: Tachypleus tridentatus (assembly GCF_004210375.1). Classification (NCBI taxonomy): domain Eukaryota; kingdom Metazoa; phylum Arthropoda; class Merostomata; order Xiphosura; family Limulidae; genus Tachypleus; species Tachypleus tridentatus. The sequence goes on along the minus strand of NC_134833.1, from coordinate 4,417,648 downwards.
AAGAAAATTAATTTATTAAATTCTGATTTCAATACTACATCTCCAATTTAATTATTAAAAAGTACCGAGTAAACCAGGTTTAACATGTTATGATCAGAAACATTAAATATACTGTGAAAGAGAATGAAAAACATAAATGTTGATAAACGTCACTAAAGAAGTTTACGTGCTAAATGTTTCAATTTTAAATAATGTAAACAGAGACAACAGTCTTAACATCATGTTCTATTCATTAATTATCTTGAAATTATAATTAAAGTGGTAGAAATCTATCTCAAATATTAATCAAATACCTAGAGAGTAGAAACATTTACAATATGTTAAATAAATATCTTAAAACCAACAGCAGGGATCATGTTGTTTGAGAATAGTTAAATTAATAAAAGAAACTACAGAAACATTTTTAAGAAAAGAATTTACTATGTAAAACAGCTTATAGATAAAACAAAAACAACAAAATATGCATACCCATAAACATTTACACTTAAATAAATAATAAACTTCTAAAAAATATAATGAATGTTTTTAAAAAAAAATAGATTAATAATAATAAGATTCTGTTAAAATAAAAAGTTAACAAAGTAACAAAACATTCTGTTAAAATAAAAATTAACAAAGCATTCTGCCAAAATAAAAAATTAACAAAATAACAAAACATTCTGCTAAAACAAAAAATTAACAAAGTAAAAAAACATTCTGTTAAAACAAAAAAATTAACAAAGTAAAAAAACATTGTTATAACAAAAAAATTAACAAAATAACAAAACATTCTGTTAAAACAAAAAATTAACAAAGTAACAAAATATTCTGTTAAAATAAAAAATTAACAAAGTAACAAAACATTCTGTTAAAACAAAAAAATTAACAAAGTAACAAAACATTCTGTTAAAACAAAAAATTAACAAAATAACAAAACATTCTGTTAAAACAAAAAATTAACAAAGTAACAAAACATTCTGTTGAAATAAAAAAATTAACAAAGTAACCAAACTTGCTGTTAAAACAAAAAAAATTAACAAAGTAACAAAACATTGTTAAAACAAAAAAATTAACAAAGTAACAAAATATTATGTTAAAATAAAAATATTAACAAAGTAACAAAATATTATGTTAAAATAAAAATATTAACAAAGTAACAAAATAATCTGTTAAAACAAAAAATTAACAAAGTAACAAAATATTCTGTTAAAACAAAAAAATTACAAAGTAACAAAACATTCTGTTAAAACAAAAAATTAACAAAATAACAAAACATTCTGTTGAAATAAAAAAAATTAACAAAGTAACAAAACATTCTATTAAATAAAAAAAATTAACAAAAACATATCATTCTGTTAAAACAAAAATAGCAAAATAACAAAACATTCTGTTAAAATAAAAAAGTAATAAATGAAACAGTTTGCTAAAAAGTCTAAGAATTATTTGTGAAAAACTAAGAAATAAATATTAAAATAATTTGAAAAACAGTAAAATAATCAATTATAATTGTTAATTCCAGGTTGATTTTTAAAAGACTCATATAAGCAAGTTACACTGAAGAAAATGTGTAAAAAATAACATATCAGTGCTATAGGTTTAGTATTTCTTTGTTTGCTTAATTGATATTAAACAACCTCAATTTGTAAAAAAATATAACTCTCTGCATGAGGTTCAAAGTATTTTAAAATATTTACTGTTTAGTTTCCAAGATCGATAACATTCTAATACAATTTACATTTCTTGTTTAATTCCTATTAGATTATTGCTAACATTAATACAATGTAAGCCAGACTTACTGCAATTACATACAAAGGAAAACCTATACATAAATATAAAACTTAAGAAGCAAAAGACTTATAGTGCTGATTTTAGACAGCTGTTAGAACTTTCACAACAACCATTAAGAAAGGTACATACTTTTACTGAATGTAGTTCACTATGATATTATGTACAATATTAAACAACCTTCTAAAGAATACTAAACTGTTATTAACCATTAAGAAAGGTACATATTTTTATTGAATGTAGTTTACTATGATATTATGTACAATATCAAACAACCACCTAAAGAATACTAAACTGTTATTAACCATTAAGAAAGGTACATACTTTTACTGAATGTAGTTCACTATGATATTATGTACAATATTTAACAACCTTCTAAAGAATACTAAACTGTTATTAAACATTAAGAAAGGTACATACTTTTACTGAATGTAGTTCACTATGATATTATGTACAACATCAAACAACCACCTAAAGAATACTCAAACTGTTATTAACCATTATTGAGGGTATGTACCTTCACAACAAGAAACAGGTAGATAATTACCTCCCAGATACTGTGATGGTGGAAGTTCATTAAATAAAAGCGCTTAAATCATATTCTTAAATTCTATTTCATGAGACTAAAAGGAAAGTTATCAAGGCACACAGCTAGGGTTAGCTATATATCTGTGAAAAGTCTCCATTTAGTTACTCAACTGCTCACACAAAAGACTAAAACATATATGCCCACCTTCACTATTTTACTCACTAAAGCTGGCAAGTTGGAACCTTCAAATGCTTTATGAAGACAAGCCATCTCATAAAGGATGCAGCCCAAAGCCCAAATGTCAGATTTCTCATTGTAAGGCTTTCCTTGACACTGCAGAACAACTTTATTATCATGTCAAGTTCAAATACAAAACTAGAAGATCAAACACTATTACCTTTAATAAAATAAATCAGACATATACTACAGTAAGGTTAAACTATCATTAACCATCTGATAGTGAAATATTACTATTCATAAAACCAAAATGTAAATGCTCACAAAATAAGCATCTTGAAACTTGAGCACTTTCAGAAACTAAATTCTGTATAAGGAAAAGTTATATCTGGAAAACACTTGATGTTTTACATTCATTATTTGCATCACAACATTACACATAATTTTCTGACTGAAAATACAAGTACAGTAATAGGTTATAGTAAAGTGGAGTTTGTTATTTTTGCATTTTACAAAAATATAAATTAAAATTAAATAAAAACTTTAATAATATTAGATTAAAATAATAAGTTAAAGAGACACCAAACAAACAGAAAGATGACAAAAAACAAAACATACAGGTTTCATAACTTTCAATTTAGGGAACTTTCTTAAAAAAGAAAGATAAAACCACATTCTGTTGTGAAACACTGTTTGTAAATACATTAGTAACTCTCCTGTTGTTTTAGAATTTTAATTTATTTAAAGCTGAACAGAAAGTTCATCCTACATGTTTAGTCAGATTCAGCTTTACTGATACTAATTAGTAGACTTCTTTTGATATTTTATCCAACTGGGTTGTAGTCACCATTTCCAGGTACACATTGTAATAAAATGTTATTGTACTGACTAAGACAATGTAGTTTTAGACCTAACCTTTATAAATATTCTTAGTTGAGATCAACTTATATCTATTACAAATTTAAAAAAAAATAAAATTCACTATTTACATGTGAGTTCTAAATACAATAATCTTGAAAATAATACTCAGTAAATAAGGATTTTATTTACCATATGTTTTCTGTCATACTTGATAAACATGGAAATTTCCTGCTCTTTTAAAAGTATATAATTTAATACAAAAACATTTTTAGAAATGAAAAGAATGTCTAAAGACACAGCAAAATATTTAAGTACTTTGTTTGTTCTTAAATCTTTCCACTACATTCTGTTGTTGTTCCCCGAAGCAGCTTTAACTAATACATTCCGTTGTTGTTCCCTGTAGCAGCTATAACTAATACATTCTGTTGTTGTTCCCCGAAGCAGCTTTAACTAATACATTCCGTTGTTGTTCTCTGTAGCAGCTTTAACTAATACATTCTGTTGTTGTTCCCTGTAGCAGCTATAACTAATACATTCTGTTGTTGTTCCCTGTAGCAGCTATAACTAATACATTCTGTTGTTGTTCCCTGTAGCAGCTATAACTAATACATTCTGTTGTTGTTCCCTGTAGCAGCTATAACTAATACATTCTGTTGTTGTTCCCTGTAGCAGCTATAACAAATATATATTGTGTTGTTGTTCCCTGTAGCACTTATAATTAATCACTTTCACATGAAATTATGTTATTTTATTCATTTTATATTTAATTAAACAGCTTATAGCCTGCTCTATCCAATGGTATTTGCACTTTGTCCAGACTATATGAAGTAAAATCATAGACTGTCAATCAGAGAAGGAAAATCATGAGAGAAAAAACACTCGGCTAACTGTACTGTCAAAGAATGACAGTTTTTACAAATCAAAAGTACACTCTTCACTGGTGAAACTCCTCAAAACTTAACAGAAATCTAAGTTTGAGCATCTTAAACTTTTTATGTGTAAATTATACTGAAAAAATGTACGAAATGAAGAGAAATTAATTTCAGTTAAGAAGAACTGTTGAAATAGAGTTAGAATAATTACTTTTACTTGAGCATTAAAAACTAGGCACTCAGCAGAGGTTTGACAAGATTAAATAGTTGTTTAACAGTTATGAAGCTTTACAAAGAACTACAAATAATGGAACAACTTTCTACACAGAACCATTCCACTTTATAAAGTTACTCATTGACACAGTGTCTTAACAAAGAACATTTTACATTTCACAATCTATACACTTAGCATAGTTGCCGTATTACATTGAAGAAGCTAATTCAGCTGTCTCACCTTCTCAGTATTTATCCTTCCCTTTTAATACATAGTTTAGTAATTTTTTCTTACAATTAGCCAATCAAACACACCTGTGGGAAAACATTTGCTTGAGAAATGTTGCATTTGACACACCTGCTTAAACAAGCTTGACTACAGTGAATATTTACTTGAATTTCAAGCTACAAACTTGTGGAAATGTCTGAAATATTAGTTGTGAATGAGTCAAGCTACAAATTTATGGATATATATGTTGTGAAATATTGGTTGTGAATGAGTCAAGCTACAAACTTGTGGATATGTTGTCAAATATTAGATGTGAATGAGTCTAGCTATAATCTTGTGAATATATATGTTGTGAAATATTGGTTGTGAATGAGTCAAGCTACAAACTTGTGGATATGTTGTCAAATATTAGATGTAAATGAGTCTAGCTATATTCTTGTGAATATATATGTTGTGAAATATTAGTTGTGAATAAGTCAAGCTACAAACTTGTGGATACGTTGTGAAATATTAGTTATGAATGAGTCAAGCTATAAACTTGAGGATATGTTGTGAAATATTAGTTGTGAATGAGTCTAGCTATAATCTTGTGGATATATCTGTAGTGAAATATTAGTTGTGAATGAGTCAAGCTATAATCTTGTGGATATATCTGTAGTGAAATATTAGTTGTGAATGAGTCTAGCTATAATCTTGTGGATATATCTGTAGTGAAATATTAGTTGTGAATGAGTCAAGCTATAAACTTGAGGATATGTTGTGAAATATTAGTTGTGAATGAGTCAAGCTACAAATATGTGGATATGTTGTGAATGAGTCAAGCTATAAACTTGTGGATATATCTGTAGTGAAATATTAGTTGTGAACGAGTCAAGCTATAAACTTGAGGATATGTTGTGAAATATTAGTTGTGAATGAGTCTAGCTATAATCTTGTGGATATATCTGTAGTGAAATATTAGTTGTGAATGAGTCTAGCTACAAATATGTGGATATGTTGTGAATGAGTCAAGCTATAAACTTGTGGATATGTTGCCAAATATTAGTTGTGAATAAGTAAAGGTATACACTTGTGGATACGTTGTGAAATAGTTGTGAATAATTCAAGCTATCAACCTTTGGATATGTTGAGAAATATTAGTTGCAAATGCTAAAAAAATAAACGAATGTTGAACTCACTTGTCAAGAAGAACTCACATTATAAAAAATATTGTCTGCATATCAGTGAGAAGTGAGATTCTCACATATAGTGATTTTAAGTAGACAGTTGTGTAAGTCTAAACAAATGTGTTCACACATATGAATGTATCAAGAATTGTAATCCAGTCAAAAAACACAGATGAGACAGGGTGAGAAACTGTATACACAGGTAACCTCTTCACGTCATTTAAGTTTGGATGAATTATGCTGCAAATCATTTAAAAACCAATATCTCTGGACCAAAAGCATGGCTGTCCCCAGGGTATTCTGACCTTAAGGTTACTCCAGAGGATTTCAGGTTTTTCAGTTCTCCCTGTTCTTCAGCTAAATTCTTGATATATTCAAGAACACAGAATTGCAATTTATATATATATGCAAGACTTGCATTACATAATTTCATGTATGTTCTAATTGTTACTTTCTCTTAACTGTTAACATTGCCTTGAGGAACCAATGTGTATAATGTAAAAGTTGTTAAAGTGAACTATGTAATGTAGATAAGATGTAAAAGTTACAAACATTATAAAACTAAGAAACGTTAAAAAATGTTGACGATAGTATAATTCTTCATATTAATGCATAAAGTACATAAATGTTAAATCGTGAATTGGCCTCAGTGCTATTTATATTTTGCTTTAAATATAAATTTCCTTTAGTTGGTTTACTTGTGTACTCACTTGCAACTGCCTAACAAAGATTCTAAATAAATCTATTGTAACTGATGTCTCATCGCCCCAAATTATGCTTGCTTATTCCCATAATAGAGCAACCTGTCACACCAGCAAAAAAACAAAAATATTTAGTTAATTAACTAAAGATACTTGCCATCTCAGGACTGATATAGTATGGTGTCCCAAGTAATGTGTAAGCTTTTCCTTTTCTTGTTGTCAACATTTTTGATATTCCAAAATCTCCAACTTTCACAAGCCCATCTTTTGTCAAAAATATATTAGATGTTTTGATATCTCTGTGAGAAAACACAGAAAAACTTTTCACAGTAAAAATAAAACTGGATTAATTGAAATTACTAAATGACAACTCAAAATAATAACTTCCTTCTACTCTACACAAATAATAACTTCCTTCTACACTACACATTAACTCTACACAAATAATAACTTCCTTCTACACTACACATTAACTTTATACAGTGATATCTTTCAAAGCATATTAATGTTAAATACTTGTTTAAAACAAGAGTTTGTTATGCATATTTCATAAAAATATATATTTTACTGTTTGTCATGCACATTTCATAATAATCTATATTTTACTGTTTGTTATGCACATTTCATAAGAATCTATATTTTACTGCTTGTCATGTACATTTTATAAGAATCTCTAGTTTACTGTTTGTCATGCACATTTCATAATATCTATATTTTACTGATTTTTAAGCAAATTTCATAAGAATTTATATTTTACTGTTTGTCATCCACATAAGGATACATATTTTATTTAAAAACTAATGTTACTAATATTACAAAAGCATAAATATTTCAGGGCATACAATTTTTTTTCAAAAATTTGAAGACCATTAGATCAGTTTGAGATAAAAATAAATTATATTGTTGGTGTCAACATAAGATTTGATACCTGAATGTTTGTTGTGACTTTTTTAAGAAAATAAAATATTCATTTCAAACTTCAAAATAAAAAGATAAAACATTTATTTTCAAAGAACATTTTATGAGGGAGTTAATGGTTCATTTTGGTATATTTAATGAACTTTATTACATGTAATTATTTGAAGACAAGGTCAAAAGTTCCAACAAATAAGAAATAAATACCACAAAAATGTAATTCCACATTTTCACAAATAAATCTTGTTGCAATTCAACTTTTTCCCAGAAGCCTGGCCCCGCATGGCCAGGTAGTTAAAGCACTTGACTTGTAATCTCATGGTTGCAGGTTCGAGTCCCTGTCATACCAAACATACTCACACGTTCAGCAATGGGGGTGTTATAATGTGACAGTCAATCCCACTATTCGTTGGTAAAAGAGTAGCCCAAGAGTTGGGCTAAATTAGGTACGGCTAGCTCAGATAGCCCTGGAATAGCTTTGCTCGAAATTCAAACCAAACCAAGCCCTAGAAGCTACATTGCTCAAGAACCACCAACTATTTTCTAGTTGTAAGAGAATTAATGACACTTGTGTCAATACAAGAGACAAGACGATTTTACAGTTCCTCAACTTTTATCATTATTTTCATTACTTTTATATCAAACAAACATGTCAATGATGTTTGTTTAGATAACTTTCTATTCATCTACAGTTCTCTCTAATATCTAAAGTACCTTTTGTTCCTTCTCAATAATTGTCACTCCAGAAAAAATTCATAAAATTTCCACAAGATGTAAAGATGCTTTAAAGAAGAAAGTAAATTCACTGTCCTACTGTGCATGGCTTCTCACATACCAATATTAACAATGTTTTCTGATGCAAACTAAAGTTATCTTCAACGTACACACCATCAAATCTCCAGACTATAATATTTTTCTTTCAGTTAAAATACATAAACGTGTTTCTATACCTATGAAGAATGTTGTGTTCATGCAAGTGATGTATTGCTGAAACTATCTGATGAAAGAGAAAAACAATTTCTCTTTCTTCAATCCTAGTCTTCTGAGAAGAAAGATATTGTGCAAGATTCCTGGAAAAAATTGATTAAAATAGAAAATATTATTCAAAGAATAAATATGCTCACTTCAATTATATTAGCATATGTTAAATAGCATATTTTTAATACTTAATACGACTTGGAATCGATTATAAAATAAAATATATTTGAAAGATTCATTGAGCTTTTCAATAAATCCCTTCAAAAAGTTGTTTATTCATGGATTGAAATACATTTTCAATGTCAGTTAACTCAATTCATTCATATGTCAAGGTACTTCCACAATATCACTTAATTCAACTTTCTACCACATCACAAATAATATTATATTTGCCCACTTATAGGATAATCTCAATCACCATTTTCAGAAATCATGGGAAAGAAAATCAAACAATTGGGTGTTATAGCATCACCTTTCACATCCACAAAATCCAATACACTAACAAACAGTCTGCAGATGGATTAGTTCCACAATCAACAACTAAACAGTCTACAGAAAGATTAGTTGCAAGAATTAGATTCACAAAGTGAATACTATAACTAAACAGTCTGCAGGTAAATTAACTGCAAAAATTAGATTCTCAAAGTGAATACTATACATAACTAAACAGTTTGCAGGTAGATTAGCTGCAAGATTTGGATTCACAAAGTCAATAATATAACTAAACAGTCTTCAGGAGATTAGCTGCAAGAATTAGATTCACAAAGTCAATACTATAACTAAACAGTCTGCAGGTAGATTAGCTGCAAGTATTAGATTCACAAAGTAAATACTATACATAACTAAACAGTTTGCAGGTAGATTAGCTGCAAGATTTGGATTCACAAAGTCAATAATATAACTAAACAGTCTTAAGGAGATTAGCTGCAAGAATTAGATTCACAAAGTCAATACTATAACTAAACAGTCTACAGGTGGATTAGAGGCAAGAATTAGATTCATAAAGTCAATAATATAACTAAACAGTCTACAGGTAGATTAGCTTTAAGGATTAGATTCACAAAGTCAATACTATATATAACTAAACAGTCTGCAGGTATATTAGCTGCAAGAATTAAATTCACAAAGTAAATACTCTAACTAAACAGGCTGCAGGTAGATTAGGTGCAAGAATTAGATTCACAAAGTCAATACTATAACTAAACAGTCTACAGGTAGATTGGCTGCAAGAATTAGATTCACAAAGTCAATACTATAACTAAACAGTCTACAGGTTGATTAGCTGCAAGAATTAGATTCACAAAGTCAATACTATATATAACTAAACAGTCTACAGGTAGATTAGCTGCAAGAATTAGATTCACAAAGTCAATAATATAACTAAACAGTCTGCAGATAGATTAACTGCAAGAATTAGATTCACAAAGTCAATACTATATATAACTAAACAGTTCGCAGGTAGATTAGCTGCAAGAATTAGATTCACAAAGTCAATACTATAACTAAACAGTCTACAGGTAGATTAGCTGCAAGAATTAGATTCACAAAGTCACTACTATAACTAAACAGTCTGCAGGTAGATTAGCTGCAAGAACTAGATTCTCAAAGTCAATACTATATATAACTAAACAGTCTGCAGGTAGATTAGCTGCAAGAATTGGATTCACAAAGTCAATAATATAACTAAACAGTCTGCAGATAGATTAGCTGCAAGAATTAGATTCACAAAGTCAATACTATAACTAAACTGTCTGCAGGTAGATTAGCTGAAGAATTAGATTCACAAAGTCAATACTATATATAGCTAAACAGTCTACAGGTAGATTAGCTGCAAGAATTGGATTCACAAAGTCAATAATATAACTAAACAGTCTGCAGATAGATTAGCTGCAAGAATTAGATTCACAAAGTCAATACTATAACTAAACTGTCTGCAGGTAGATAAGCTGAAGAATTAGATTCACAAAGTCAATGCTATAACTAAACAGTCCACAGGTAAATTAGCTGCAAAAATTAGATTCACAAAGTCAATAATGCTATAACTAAACAGTCCACAGGTAAATTAGCTGCAAAAATTAGATTCACAAAGTCAATACTATATATAACTAAACAGTCTACAAGTATATTAGCTGCAAGAATTAAATTCACAATATCAATATTCTAACTAAACAGTCTGCAGGTAGATCAGCTGCAACATTAAATTTAAAAGTAAATACTATATATAGCTAAACAGTCTACAGATGGAGTAACTACAAGAATTAGATTCACAAAGTTTATACTATAACTAAACAGTCTATAGGTAGATTAGCTGCAAGAATTAGATTCACAAAGTTTATACTATAACTAAACAGTCTAAAGGTAGATTAGCTGCAAGAATTGGATTCACAAAGTCAATAATATAACTAAACAGTCTGCAGATAGATTAGCTGCAAGATTTGGATTCACAAAGTCAATAATATAACTAAACAGTCTTCAGGAGATTAGCTGCAAGAATTAGATTCACAAAGTCAATGCTATAACTAAACAGTCCACAGGTAGATTAGCTGCAAAAATTAGATTCACAAAGTCAATACTATATATAACTAAACAGTCTACAAGTATATTAGCTGCAAGAATTAAATTCACAATATCAATATTCTAACTAAACAGTCTGCAGGTAGATCAGCTGCAACATTAAATTTAAAAGTAAATACTATATATAGCTAAACAGTCTACAGATGGAGTAACTACAAGAATTAGATTCACAAAGTTTATACTATAACTAAACAGTCTATAGGTAGATTAGCTGCAAGAATTAGATTCACAAAGTTTATACTATAACTAAACAGTCTATAGGTAGATTAGCTGCAAGAATTTGATTCACAAAGTCAATAATATAACTAAACAGTCTGCAGATAGATTAGCTGCAAGATTTGGATTCACAAAGTCAATAATATAACTAAACAGTCTTCAGGAGATTAGCTGCAAGAATTAGATTCACAAAGTCAATACTATAACTAAACAGTCTGCAGGTAGATTAGCTGCAAGTATTAGATTCACAAAGTAAATACTATACATAACTAAACAGTTTGCAGGTAGATTAGCTGCAAGATTTGGATTCACAAAGTCAATAATATAACTAAACAGTCTTAAGGAGATTAGCTGCAAGAATTAGATTCACAAAGTCAATACTATAACTAAACAGTCTACAGGTGGATTAGATGCAAGAATTAGATTCATAAAGTCAATAATATAACTAAACAGTCTACAGGTAGATTAGCTTTAAGGATTAGATTCACAAAGTCAATACTATATATAACTAAACAGTATGCAGGTATAAGGCTGCAAGAATTAAATTCACAAAGTAAATATTCTAACTAAACAGTCTGCAGGTAGATTAGGTGCAAGAATTAGATTCACAAAGTCAATACTATAACTAAACAGTCTACAGGTAGATTGGCTGCAAGAATTAGATTCACAAAGTCAATACTATAACTAAACAGTCTACAGGTTGATTAGCTGCAAGAATTAGATTCACAAAGTCAATACTATATATAACTAAACAGTCTACAGGTAGATTAGCTGCAAGAATTAGATTCACAAAGTCAATAATATAACTAAACAGTCTGCAGATAGATTAACTGCAAGAATTAGATTCACAAAGTCAATACTATATATAACTAAACAGTTCGCAGGTAGATTAGCTGCAAGAATTAGATTCACAAAGTCAATACTATAACTAAACAGTCTACAGGTAGATTAGCTGCAAGAATTAGATTCACAAAGTCACTACTATAACTAAACAGTCTGCAGGTAGATTAGCTGCAAGAATTAGATTCTCAAAGTCAATACTATAACTAAACTGTCTGCAGGTAGATTAGCTGAAGAATTAGATTCACAAAGTCAATACTATATATAGCTAAACAGTCTACAGGTCGATTAACTGCAAGAATTAGATTCACAAAGTCAATGCTATAACTAAACAGTCCACAGGTAGATTAGCTGCAAAAATTAGATTCACAAAGTCAATACTATATATAACTAAACAGTCTACAAGTATATTAGCTGCAAGAATTAAATTCACAATATCAATATTCTAACTAAACAGTCTGCAGGTAGATCAGCTGCAACATTAAATTTAAAAATAAATACTATATATAGCTAAACAGTCTACAGATGGAGTAACTACAAGAATTAGATTCACAAAGTTTATACTATAACTAAACAGTCTATAGGTAGATTAGCTGCAAGAATTAGATTCACAAAGTTTATACTATAACTAAACAGTCTATAGGTAGATTAGCTGCAAGAATTGGATTCACAAAGTCAATAATATAACTAAACAGTCTGCAGATAGATTAGCTGCAAGAATTAGATTCACAAAGTCAATAATATAACTAAACAGTCTGCAGATAGATTAGCTGCAAGATTTGGATTCACAAAGTCAATAATATAACTAAACAGTCTTCAGGAGATTAGCTGCAAGAATTAGATTCACAAAGTCAATACTATAACTAAACAGTCTGCAGGTAGATTAGCTGCAAGTATTAGATTCACAAAGTAAATACTATACATAACTAAACAGTTTGCAGGTAGATTAGCTGCAAGATTTGGATTCACAAAGTCAATAATATAACTAAACAGTCTTAAGGAGATTAGCTGCAAGAATTAGATTCACAAAGTCAATACTATAACTAAACAGTCTACAGGTGGATTAGATGCAAGAATTAGATTCATAAAGTCAATAATATAACTAAACAGTCTACAGGTAGATTAGCTTTAAGGATTAGATTCACAAAGTCAATACTATATATAACTAAACAGTCTGCAGGTATATTAGCTGCAAGAATTAAATTCACAAAGTAAATATTCTAACTAAACAGTCTGCAGGTAGATTAGGTGCAAGAATTAGATTCACAAAGTCAATACTATAAGTAAACAGTCTACAGGTAGATTGGCTGCAAGAATTAGATTCACAAAGTCAATACTATAAATAAACAGTCTACAGGTTGATTAGCTGCAAGAATTAGATTCACAAAGTCAATACTATATATAACTAAACAGTCTACAGGTAGATTAGCTGCAAGAATTAGATTCACAAAGTCAATAATATAACTAAACAGTCTGCAGATAGATTAACTGCAAGAATTAGATTCACAAAGTCAATACTATATATAACTAAACAGTTCGCAGGTAGATTAGCTGCAAGAATTAGATTCACAAAGTCACTACTATAACTAAACAGTCTGCAGGTAGATTAGCTGCAAGAATTAGATTCTCAAAGTCAATACTATATATAACTAAACAGTCTGCAGGTAGATTAGCTGCAAGAATTGGATTCACAAAGTCAATAATGTAACTAAACAGTCTGCAGATAGATTAGCTGCAAGAATTAGATTCACAAAGTCAATACTATAACTAAACTGTCTGCAGGTAGATTAGCTGAAGAATTAGATTCACAAAGTCAATACTATATATAGCTAAACAGTCTACAGGTCGATTAACTGCAAGAATTAGATTCACAAAGTCAATGCTATAACTAAACAGTCCACAGGTAGATTAGCTGCAAAAATTAGATTCACAAAGTCAATACTATATATAACTAAACAGTCTACAAGTATATTAGCTGCAAGAATTAAATTCACAATATCAATATTCTAACTAAACAGTCTGCAGGTAGATCAGCTGCAACATTAAATTTAAAAGTAAATACTATATATAACTAAACAGTCTACAGGTAGATTAGCTGCAAGAATTAGATTCACAAAGTCAATAATATAACTAAACAGTCTGCAGATAGATTAACTGCAAGAATTAGATTCACAAAGTCAATACTATATATAACTAAACAGTTCGCAGGTAGATTAGCTGCAAGAATTAGATTCACAAAGTCAATACTATAACTAAACAGTCTACAGGTAGATTAGCTGCAAGAATTAGATTCACAAAGTCACTACTATAACTAAACAGTCTGCAGGTAGATTAGCTGCAAGAATTAGATTCTCAAAGTCAATACTATAACTAAACTGTCTGCAGGTAGATTAGCTGAAGAATTAGATTCACAAAGTCAATACTATATATAGCTAAACAGTCTACAGGTCGATTAACTGCAAGAATTAGATTCACAAAGTCAATGCTATAACTAAACAGTCCACAGGTAGATTAGCTGCAAAAATTAGATTCACAAAGTCAATACTATATATAACTAAACAGTCTACAAGTATATTAGCTGCAAGAATTAAATTCACAATATCAATATTCTAACTAAACAGTCTGCAGGTAGATCAGCTGCAACATTAAATTTAAAAGTAAATACTATATATAGCTAAACAGTCTACAGATGGAGTAACTACAAGAATTAGATTCACAAAGTTTATACTATAACTAAACAGTCTATAGGTAGATTAGCTGCAAGAATTAGATTCACAAAGTTTATACTATAACTAAACAGTCTATAGGTAGATTAGCTGCAAGATTTGGATTCACAAAGTCAATAATATAACTAAACAGTCTTAAGGAGATTAGCTGCAAGAATTAGATTCACAAAGTCAATACTATAACTAAACAGTCTACAGGTGGATTAGCTGCAAGAATTAGATTCACAAAGTCAATACTATAACTAAACAGTCTACAGGTTGATTAGCTGCAAGAATTAGATTCACAAAGTCAATACTATATATAACTAAACAGTCTACAGGTAGATTAGCTGCAAGAATTAGATTCACAAAGTCAATAATATAACTAAACAGTCTGCAGATAGATTAACTGCAAGAATTAGATTCACAAAGTCAATACTATATATAACTAAACAGTTCGCAGGTAGATTAGCTGCAAGAATTAGATTCACAAAGTCAATACTATAACTAAACAGTCTACAGGTAGATTAGCTGCAAGAATTAGATTCACAAAGTCACTACTATAACTAAACAGTCTGCAGGTAGATTAGCTGCAAGAATTAGATTCTCAAAATCAATACTATAACTAAACTGTCTGCAGGTAGATTAGCTGAAGAATTAGATTCACAAAGTCAATACTATATATAGCTAAACAGTCTACAGGTCGATTAACTGCAAGAATTAGATTGACAAAGTCAATGCTATAACTAAACAGTCCACAGGTAAATTAGCTGCAAAAATTAGATTCACAAAGTCAATACTATATATAACTAAACAGTCTACAAGTATATTAGCTGCAAGAATTAAATTCACAATATCAATATTCTAACTAAACAGTCTGCAGGTAGATCAGCTGCAACATTAAATTTAAAAGTAAATACTATATATAGCTAAACAGTCTACAGATGGAGTAACTACAAGAATTAGATTCACAAAGTTTATACTATAACTAAACAGTCTATAGGTAGATTAGCTGCAAGAATTAGATTCACAAAGTTTATACTATAACTAAACAGTCTATAGGTAGATTAGCTGCAAGAATTGGATTCACAAAGTCAATAATATAACTAAACAGTCTGCAGATAGATTAGCTGCAAGAATTAGATTCACAAAGTCAATACTATAACTAAACAGTCTACAGGAGATTAACTGCAAGAATTAGATTCACAAAGTCAATACTATAACTAAACAGTCTGCAGGTAGATTAGCTGAAGAATTAGATTCACAAAGTCAATACTATATATAGCTAAACAGTCTACAGGTCGATTAACTGCAAGAATTAGATTCACAAAGTCAATGCTATAACTAAACAGTCCACAGGTAGATTAGCTGCAAAAATTAGATTCACAAAGTCAATACTATATATAACTAAACAGTCTACAAGTATATTAGCTGCAAGAATTAAATTCACAATATCAATATTCTAACTAAAGAGTCTGCAGGTAGATCAGCTGCAACATTAAATTTAAAAGTAAATACTATATATAGCTAAACAGTCTACAGATGGAGTAACTACAAGAATTAGATTCACAAAGTTTATACTATAACTAAACAGTCTATAGGTAGATTAGCTGCAAGAATTAGATTCACAAAGTTTATACTATAACTAAACAGTCTATAGGTAGATTAGCTGCAAGATTTGGATTCACAAAGTCAATAATATAACTAAACAGTCTTAAGGAGATTAGCTGCAAGAATTAGATTCACAAAGTCAATACTATAACTAAACAGTTTACAGGTGGATTAGCTGCAAGAATTAGATTCACAAAGTCAATACTATAACTAAACAGTCTACAGGTGGATTAGATGCAAGAATTAGATTCATAAAGTCAATAATATAACTAAACAGACTACAGGTAGATTAGCTACAAGAATTAGATTCACAAAGTCAATACTATAACTAAACAGTCTGCAGGTAGATTAGCTGCAAGAATTAGATTCACAAAGTCAATAATATAACTAAACAGTCTGCAGGTAGATTAGCTGCAAGAATTAGATTCACAAAGTCAATACTATAACTAAACAGTTTGCAGGTAGAATATCCGCAAGAATTAGATTCACAAAGTCAATACCATAACTAAACAGTCTGCAGGTAGATTAGCTGCAAGAATTAGATTCACAAAGTCAATACTATATATAACTAAACAGTCTGCAGGTAGATGAGCTGCAAGAATTAGATTCACAACGTCAATACTATATATAACTAAACAGTCTACAGGTAGATTAGCTGCAAGAATTAGATACACAAAGTCAATACTATAACTAAACAGTCTACAGGTAGATTAGCTGCAAGAATTAGATTCACAAAGTCAATACTATATATAACTAAACAGTTTGCAGGTAGATTAGCTGCAAGAATTAGATTCACAAAGTCAATACTATAACTAAACAGTCTACAGTTAGATTAGCTGCAAGAATTAGATTCACAAAGTCAATATTATATATAACTAAACAGTCTGCAGATGAATTAGTTGCAAGAATTATATTCAAAAAATCAATACTATAATTAAACAGTCTGCATGTGGATTAGTTACAAAACCAATACTATAACTAAACAAACTGCAGGTGGATTAGATGCAATAATTTGATTCACAAAATCAATACCATACTAAATAGTCTGCAGGTGGATTAGTTTCAAGAATTAGATTCACAAAATCAATACTATAACTGAACAGTCTGCAGGTGGATTAGTTGCATTTGATACATTGGAATACACGCAACACCTGAAAGTTGGTCTTTGCTGTGATATGGTTAAGTCACAGGTTGTTTTCCAAATTACAAATTAACATTTTCCTAAGTTGAAAATGTATTTCCAGTAATACTTGCCATCTGCTGACATCACTGTTTTTGAGCCTCTAGGGTTTTGGTTTAGCTTAAATAATCACTGTTTTTTTTTCGTACTTGCATTGTCTTTTATACCCAACTCAAATGTCTTTGGCAGTATCCTATCCACCTTCATCAGTATACCCTCTATCCTGGTACTGTTCAGATAAAGCTAACAGTTTTTTGAGACAGACACCACCTAAGTCACATACTTACCATACACTGACACTATGGCTAGAATCCCACAATGAGAAGATGGAGGGGCCATTGAGAACATTATCTATTCAAAAAGCACCTTCACAGATCAAGGGAACCACACTACATCCAGAACAGATATCCTCTTCATCCAGAGCATAGTTTTTGTATCAAGAATATGCATAATCACCACTACAAACTAGTCTGAACCATATATCTGAGACTCCACAACTCAGGGTTGGAGTCCTGGTGGCTTGAGCATCATTATGTGTGTGATCAGATCCTAATCTTTAGGCATGGAATAAAGCATTCCAAGACATTGGAACTATGATAAGAAAGTAAGCTACACCAAAGTGAAGAAATTTTCTCCTCAGACTGAAGAAGTTCAAAAGGCAACACCACAGGTTTGAAATGATGAATTTGTGTATGCCTAACTCAGCCAAAAGTAAAGAAAGTCCAGAATAGTCAATTAGATCAACTTGTGAAGTCATCTTGTCAAAGTAATTTGGAATAAGTCTCAGGAAACTGAAGGATCCTTATGAATAAAGAGTCAACTTCTAGTCTGTCAAAAGGAGTTAGTTTGAGCCACATAACACCTGAGGGCTCTGACAGGATATAACAAATGATCTGGATTAAATTTGTTATAAAGGTGACAAATAACTAGCAGATACATTGGTAAGAAGGATTTATTCCTTTACATGGCTTCCAGAGTCTTAGGATGAAAAGAAGCTACCAGGGTATTGCAATACATATATGGAGTGATAAAGAGTTTTGTGCACATGTAGTGCAAACAACTCCAACCTATGGCACTCACACACCAGCAGAAACAAAAAAAAATACACTTGAAAAGAAAGGTGGTACATGGTATATGATGCTAAAGGCTCAAAAGAATGTTGAAATAAAGCATGTAGAAACCACCTAATGTTCCAGCTGGGTATTTGAAAAGGCAATTGGAAAACAAGACTAAATGACTGAGAAGCCCAGATAGCACAGAGGATCTAAAAACCTTCCAAAGTTCAAAAAGATAAAAAGTAGTCAATAAAGCTACCTTATATAAAGCAACAGCAGAGGAAGGTAAACTTCTGTGAAAAAGTCAGAACAAAAATTAAAATGGCAGCACTTCTTGGTGAGAAGGAATAAATTTCATCATGAAACATCACTAATACGCGGCTAATGTATGTCTGTAATGAGAAAAACATAAGGCAACATTAAACCAAAATATAACATGAAGGACTGCATATCAGTACATAATGTTTGAATTAAGGAATATCTCAGTGTAAAATATTGGATTGAGGCTTCCTCAAGGTATAATCCAAGAAACTAAAAAAAGACCAGAAGGCAACAAGTGACCCAATCATCCTCAAGCTGATGTGGGAAATGTTGAAAAGCTTCCAATCAAGTTTAGAGGGAAGATAAAAACTCAAAACAGTCAATCAAATCTGAGAAAATTGTGGTCTATCATAGAATCTAGTCTGGATCCCTTCATGCCCAAGACGGGATCAAATATTTGGGAATTTAAATATATATCCTCCTGGTTGTGGTAAACTAAAGCATACTGTTCGGACAAATGTATGGGATAAGGCATAGCTATCCCATCACATAATTGAGCATAAACAGTTATGAAGAAGAAAAAATGAAATATTCACTCTGACACCAATCAAGGTGGGAGGTAAATTTACAGGTGACTGGATGAAACCACAAAACATGGCAAACCCTACTGACTAACTGAAGTAAAGGAGCAGTAGGTGGCTGATCCAAGTTGGCCTCACGAGAAGCAGACGTAGTAAATAAAGACACAAAAAATAAAGTCCAAATTCGCTCCAGAATATCCTGTGTCATCAATAAAAGCATTTCAAAACCCCATGAAGAGATAACCCCAGACCAAATATGCCTCCATCTCACAACAGATCATATCTACTCAACTATGAGTGCTTCTCCTCAATGTTGGAGAGACATTAGATATTAAAGGTGGAATAGAGGAAGTCAATGCAGCCTGTGCTGAAAACAGTAAATTGCAATACATGCAAGAAAATAGCATGTCACAAAGTGTTTCCTTTTTTTTAATAATTAATATTAAATATCAGTTACAAAAAAAAATACATTAGACAACATTAAGATTGCAGCCAAGTACATTAGTTAAGTTTATATAGAAACTCTTATCTAGACACTTCATTATCTGAATGAGGAAAGTACCAGGATAGAGGGTGCATTGATGTAGGTCAAGAGGACATTGCCTAAAGCATACGAGTGGGGGTATAAAAGACTGATGTAAGTAAGAAAAAAAATCCAAAGCTTAGATGAGCAAAACTGAAATCCTAGAAGTAGAGGAATAGCTGTTGTGTTAGTAGATGGTAAGTTATGCACGTTTTGGAAATACATTTATATAGCACTATGTTTATGTTTAGTTCATAGTAAAACACAAAGTATTTAAGAAATGTACAGAAAAATGATAAAAACTTACTTGAAACAAGAGCGTACAAAAGCTGCAAGAAACCATTTAAAACTTGTGAATATTCCTAATAACTGATTCTTGTACTAGAATGGTACCACTTAAAGATAGAGAACTTACCCACCATCAGCATACTCCATCTTAATCATTAAAATGCCATCTTTCTCAAAGCTGTCAAAGTAACAAATAATATTTGGATGGTTGAGCACTGACAAAACCTTGACCTGAAATGAATATAATTCAACACACATTTATTAAACATTACTCCAAATTTGTTCCAGTTTTACACATTTTGTTTTGCAACCCAATTCCAGTTATGGGTTCTACATCTAAATGAAATGTTAAACACTTCTGTATTAGGTTACTGGTACTCTACAAGCATTTATAAATTACAGAATACAAAAATATGAAGGAATTTTTTTCTCTTGGTAAATAAAGTATGGTGGTTTATAGATTTTGCTTAAATATTTTGTAGATATCATCTGAAAAGTTAATACTTTTATTTTTCACAGACTAAACTAATATTTTGGCCTTACCTCATTCAAAGAAAGCTGTCTTTCCCATGAATTTAGATCAAGCATGTTGATCTCTTTCCAAATAACCAATGAGTCATCATTTTTATTTCTATATAAGACAGCTGTGCCAAAAGCCCCTAAATAAGCACAAAGCAGTCAAGATTTTTGAACAAAGAAACCAAGTATCAATATATACATATGTAGAACAAGACTAAATGGTTAAAAGTACATATTAACATTTAGGTTCACTGTATATTTTAAAGCATGCCCTTATGAAACAATGAGTGTATTGTAATACATAATTAAATCAAGGTAAAAGTTATCCTGATT
This sequence comes from Tachypleus tridentatus, assembly GCF_004210375.1. Lineage (NCBI taxonomy): Eukaryota > Metazoa > Arthropoda > Merostomata > Xiphosura > Limulidae > Tachypleus > Tachypleus tridentatus. Next base: position 4,396,557 of record NC_134833.1, on the reverse strand, counting down.
TGATATATAATTTTTATCAGCATCATTAATGGAACAGCAAGATAACTCAGAAAACAAACATTCCACACCTGCCATATTCAATGTAAAAAAATTCTCTAAATTGCAAACTGTAAAATATGTCAATTTGTTTATTGTTCCGTCATGTTTACAGTTAACTTTATTTCATACAAGTGCAATGCTGACCAATAGAGTAGAGAATTACAGAATGGAAGATCTAAGATCTTTAACAAGAACACTCACCGCTCCCAACTTTTCTTATCTTTTCATACTCAAGCAAATGTCTGTGTGAGTCAATGTATCCATACATCATATCCTGAAGTTTCTGTGGAATAAAATAGAGGCTTCCAACTGGACTAAAAAGAAAATAAGGTAGTAATCAACATGTGTAAAGGAAAAAAAACAACAAGAAAGTTTGTTTCATTATTAATTAGCATTTAAATAAAATAGCTAATTTCCACACACATTTTTAAGGAAAATTACAAAATATTTGACTGTATGCATTAAAGTGTTTCATCTTTTGCATTTATCCTCATAAAAATATTATCCAGTCCAAAAATCTGTAAGCTTGGTACTTTTACATACCAAACATTTAACAGTAAACTAATCAATCCAAAGTTTTATTACAATTCTATTTCTTCAATACCAAAAATAAAATGTTTTAACATTCTATATCAGAAATAAAATGTTTTAACATTCTATGTCAGTAATAAAATATGTTTTTACAGTTTTAACATTCTATGTCAGAAATAAAATATGTTTTAACATTGTGTGTCAGAAATAAAATATGTTTTTACATTGTATGTCAGAAATAAAATGTTTTAACATTCTATGTCAGAAATAAAATATGTTTTAACATTGTATGTTAGAAATATGTTTTAACATTGTATGTTAGTTTTACAGTTTTAACATTCTATGTCAGAAATAAAATATGTTTTAACATTGTGTGTCAGAAATAGAATATGTTTTTACATTGTATGTCAGAAATAAAATGTTTTAACATTCTATTTCAGAAATAACTTACACGACTTTTTCTACTCCTTGTACCATTGCAACCACTGCAGTATCAGATCCCAACATGTCTTTAGAAAGTTCAACATGACACTATTAATAAAAAAATGTCACAAATATCTGAAACATGTCAAACTTACTAACAAAATCAGTTACGTTTTCTCAAATATGTTAAGTGATTAACCATTAGAATCAGCAATTCTTATTACACAATTCTATTAATATCTGTGCTTTCTATCAAAAATAACAAATTACTATTAATATCAACGTTTTCTTTATTAAACATGAGTATGTCATTAACTATTCAAATCAGCAAATTTATGCAATATAAAAAGTACATATTACTATTGGTATTTTTATGAAACATAACAAGTTACTATAATGCTCTTTGTCATGAAACCCAGCAGTCACTAACAATTAATAGTAATTTGTGTGTTAACAAAAAACTAATTCAATCTTAAAGTCTGTTATTCAGGATGTGTTATCATCAACCAGTTATTCAAGGTCTGTTATTCAGGATGTGTTATCATCAACCAGTTTTTCAAGGTCTGTTATTCAGGATGTGTTATCATCAACCAGTTTTTCAAGGTCTGTTGTTCAGGATGTGTTATCATCAACCAGTTTTTCAAGGTCTGTTGTTCAGGATGTGTTATCATCAACCAGTTTTTCAAGGTCTGTTATTCAGGATGTGTTATCATCAACCAGTTTTTCAAGGTCTGTTATTCAGGATGTGTTATCATAAACCAATTATTCAAGGTCTGTTATTCAGGATGTGTTATTATCAATCAGTTACACCCTTGTGCAAATTAATTGAAACAAATGGTCATTTTACAATATTTTCAGCATGACGGCCGGTGTAGGCTTGCTGGACCCTCTGATTTCCTTTAATAGTCGTTTTTTTCACACAGACAGCATCATTAGCTGTGTTTTGCAATATGGTCGATCTATTTTTGGGATATATGACGAAATTTTGAGGAATATTACGTCATTCGAAATTGCATTAGAAGGGCAAGAAGACCAGTGAGAAAACCAACTTATTACCAACTCAATAAAGAAAAAACGGTATCAATGGGGTCTGAAATACAAGAACTGGTCACAAGAACAATGGAGGAAGGTGTTATTCAGTGACAAGACTCATTTCTACATACAGGGTCAAAGAAGTCTGCATGTTGGCAGATCTCCAGGTGAGAAACTTCTAGAATCTTACATCAATCAATTTGTAAAATACCCCTTGAAGAAGATGTTTTGGGGCTTTGTCAGCTACTATGGCGTCGGAGGCTTACATATCATAGAAGGTATGATGCGAGGACCATAGTACATCGGAGTTTTGCAGAGAAGAACCATTCCAGAATTGTAAAGAGATTTCCATATGGATCTGGCATTTTTCAGCAAGATCTGGCTCCATGCAACACATGGAAATTTGTGCAGACTTTTATGACTACAATGCAAATAAAGGTGCTGGAATGGCCTGGAAACTCTATGGATTTAAATCCTATTGAAAATCTTTGGGCTATTTGTAAAGAAAGACTTTGGGGAAAGTACTACGAAAGATAAGCTAATTGAGTCCATAATTGAGGTGTGGCACCGCAATCCAAAAATTAGCAAAGATTGCAGTCAACTTGTGAACTCGATGCCAAAGCGGATTAACGATCTTCTCAAAAATAAAGGCGGTCATATCATGCATTAATTTGTGACAAATTTTTGGATTCTCAGAAATAAAACGCAAAAAACTGAAAAAATCGTAATCTTCCGTCTTGTTTCAATTAATTTGCACAAGGGTGTATTCTAGATATGTTATCCAGAATGTGTTATTATCAACCAGTTATTCAAGATCTGTTATTCAGGATGTGTTATTATCAACCAGTTTTCTTAGATCTGTTATTCAGCATGTGTTATTATCAACCAGTTTTCTCAGATCTGTTATTCAGGATGTGTTATTATCAACCAGTTATTTTAGATCTGTTACTCAGGATGTGTTATTATCAACCAGTTATTTTAGATCTGTTATTCAGGATGTGTTATTATCAACCAGTTATTCAAGATCTGTTACTCAGGATGTGTTATTATCAACCAGTTTTCTTAGATCTGTTATTCAGCATGTGTTATTATCAACCAGTTTTCTCAGATCTGTTATTCAGGATGTGTTATTATCAACCAGTTATTTTAGATCTGTTATTCAGGATATGTTATTATATTCTATATCTTTTACTCATAATATGTTGTTTTAGATCTGTTATTCATGATACATTTATCAAGATATCTCATTATAACTCTGTTATTCTTGTCATGGTCTGTTATTCAACATATGTTATTATAGATGTGGTACCTTAGAACTGTCATTCTAGGTTATGTGTATTCAATGTTATAATTTTTAAGCTATTTTTCATGTATTTTCAGATAAATTGCTTTATATTCAGTGCTGCCCTCTATATACAAAAACTTTTTTTGTGGATGCCACAAACCTGGAAGCTCCCACCCATCTGGAAATGACTAATTCCAATGCATTTTGGATGCAAATTATCATGTGAAAATACTCCACCAATAAGAGCATAGCACACACTTGAGGCATCTGACTCCCTCTATACAATTCTACCAAATTAATACTTGGCAGAAAATGGAAGCACTAGTTTTCAATAGGGAGCAGGGGCATAGATCCTGGGGGGATGGGGATACACTCCACTTTAGATGAGGGTGTATGGTGCATACAATCATCCCCCGTACAGTTTGGTCTGTTGAATTGTTTTATTTTCATCACAGGCCTACAAATTTGTATTTGTTCTTGTTATTCTCGTGTTCTTACCAATCGAATTACATAATTAGGGCTAGATGTAGGCTTCTTCAGTAGCCGAAATGTACATCTTTAATATAGGCGTGCTTCTAAGCTTTTCGATCTAAGCGATAGTTCGTATCAGTCAGTAGGCCTAAGTATACATGCAAGGCTTGCAAGCACTATCACAAATTCTACCAATGTCTTGTACGTAGTGTAAGATTACGTAAAATTTTCATCACAACAGATTGAATAGAGCATGGAATTCGAAAATATTACTCCTAAACATAAACTCCTGTGACCTAGATCTGGCAGGCCATTTGTAGCTTGTAGCTGCATCAATCTTATGTGTATATTGTGCGGTTTTCCTACACCATTTGTTCTTATGCATGTCTAGCCGGTTTTATTGTCGAACGCCTTACTCTTCTAAGCCGCCGAGCCACTGACCATAGTGTACGTTTAGTGTACAGCTAACGACAGGTTCGGGCTGCTTGGATCCAGATGCGCCCTACATCACCCTCCTCCGCTCTCTTGAGTCTGAGCCTCGATTTTACAACACGGCTCATTAGACCTGTTTCTGGCCCTCATTAATCCATAAAATTTCAGATTATCACCGCCCTTTAATAAAGTTCTGGTGCTTTATGGTAAAAAAAACAATATATTCTCTTATCATAGATAGTAAAAATATTGTATTTTCTTGTATAATTAGAACACAAAGGAGCGATTTTGATGTCCTGAAGCCTCTACTTGAATTGTATTGCTAGTTTTTGTTTAGGTATTTTTATTTAATAGACGGGCTTATAGACATTATATCACAATGTGTTTGCCTTTTGATGAGCTTTAACAGGTGGTAATATATTTGTGATTGTTTAAGTATTTTTCGAGAAACTTGCAAGTACTTGTGTTGTAACTAGCACACATTATTGTTCCAGCAATGCCCAGGCGGTCAGTCGGCTCGGTAGTCATTGTGAGGTTCGCGCGTTCGACTTAAATACATTCAGTCCTACTTCCATTCTGTTTATCTTCTTTCGTTGTACGTTAGAGTTTTTCAATAAAGAATGTATTTTAAACTGTTGAGTCATCTGGGAAACAGATTTCAATTATGACAAGCAAGCGTCTGAAACGTTCTGATATTAGACAGTTTTTCAAATCAGTTACTAGTACTACAAGTGGCAATGTAGATGTAGATAATCCAACAACCTCAAGCAAAGGAATAGAAACTTGCCATACAGAGGAAATACCATGTTCATCAGAGGACGAGTCTGAAAATACTTGTGCAACTACTGCACATCATGAACCACCAGATAGTTGTGAAACAAGTTTGTGCAGTAATGAAAAATCTGACACTCTACAGATACAGTGTGGAAAGCCATATCATCCAGACGCACAACTAATACCATGACAGAAAGCAAAATCTCAAAATATCAACTTCCAGGGCAAGTGGTTTGATGAATTCCCATGGCTGCACTTCCACAATCAGACTCAAAAAGTCATATGTTTTCATTGTGCCAAGGCAGAAAATAGAGGCCTTTTTACAGGGAAATTGGAGAGGCCAGTGGGGTATACCTTCATATCCACCAGTTTTTGCAACTGAAAAAAGGCAAAACAGAATTTTCAACGAACACCAGTCCTCCTCTCAGCAGATATTCGCTATATCTCCAGAAGGTTCACTTGATGTAACTCCAGTGACTGTCCAGCAACATGATGGAAAAAAGAGGCAGCAGGAAGAATGCAAAAGAAGTCTAGCCAAAATATTCAGAAGTTTACGTTTCTTACTGCATCAAGGTTTAGCATTACGTGGATATACTGATACAGAGGGAAACTTCCTGCAGTTAATAAAGCTCCTGGAAAAGGAAGATCCTGAGTTGACGGCCTACTTGTCAAAGAAAACCACATTCACATAACCCCAGGCTTAGAATGAAATAATGGATATGTTCAGCCATCAAATACTGAGGAACACAGCACACGAAGTGCAGAAAAGTAGAATCTTTGCATTAATGGTTGATGGCACTCAAGATCTTACAGGTGCCGAACAGGAAGCAATAAGTGTATGATACGTAGATGAGAACCTTGACGTCCATGAGACATTTCTTGGTTTGTACAGTGTTTCCAATAGAACTGGTGAAACAATATCCTCGATTATACTTGATGTACTGACTAGACTCAATTTACCATTGTCAGGATTAAGAGCACAAAATTATGATGGAGCTGCTAACATGAGTAGTACGTACAGTGGATGCCAGGTAAAAATAAAAGAGAAGCAACCATCAGCTTTGTTTTTCACTGCGAAGCACACAAGGCTAATTTAATAATGCAACATGCAGTTGAAGCTTGTGAATGTGTTCGAGATTCTATCCAGTGGGTACATGAACTTGGTGTCTTGCTTCAAAGGTCAGGCAAATACAAGACAATCTTTAAAAATATTGTATCGTCAGACAGCCACAATGGTCCAGTTAAATACATCCGCCCACTGTGTCCAACACGCTGGTTGTGCCGCCTATCTGCAATTACATGTGTTAATGATCATTACAGTGACATTGTTAATTCTTTGTCTGAATTAGCAAATGAAAAATCAGATGTAGCAGTGAAAGCATGAGGACTGCTGGACAGATTTGACAAAGGAAAGAGTTTTAGGATTGTTGATGGCTCAGCATCCACTAGCTGCGTTAGAGGAACTGAACCATGCATTCCAAGCAAAATCAGGGACAGTATCTGGCATGATTGAAGAATCTGCAATGACAGTTGAGCAATTGCGGGTATTGCGAACAGAGGAAAATTACAACAAGATATTTGATGAAGCTGAGAAAAAGGTAACTTCCCTAGATCTGGTGCCTATTGAACTACCATGCATTTGCAGACCCCCCCCAGAAGGATCACAAGTGATGGCTCAGCACACCATTCTGCAACAGCTAGAGATTACTACAAAAGCCAATATTTTGAATTTGTGGACAGAGTCATAAAACATCTGACCACTAGATTCAGTGCAGATAACAATGACTTGAGGCAATATCTGGCACTTGAGAATATGATCACATCTGGCAAGATTGACAACTCAGTTATAAACTTCTATCCAGAAATCTCTGCACAACGGCTCGAGTTTCAGTTGCCCATGTTCAAAGAAACAACAAAAGCAGTATCTCTGAAAGGTGTGAAGGATGCTTACTGTAAAATGCATGAAACAAGCCAACAGATGTTTAGTGAATGTTTCTTCTCATGCAAATTTTGCTTGTATGTCCAGTATCCAGCTGTGAATGTGAATGCAGCTTTTCTGCATTAAGACAGTTGAAGACGTGGTTAAGGTCAACTATGTCTTAGTGCTGCTTCAACCATGTAGCAGTTCATCACACTCACAAAGATGAGGTTGACAAGGCAAATATAGAAGAGCTTATGAAAGAATTCATAAACAAATCATCACAAAGAAGGTCTACATTTGGGAACATGTAAACTAGAGGACTAAATGAATCTTACTTTCATGCAATTAAAGTTATTAGTAACCTTGTCAAGTATAATAGGTATCTTTTATACTGTGCAGTGTGCAGGAATAAATTCATGTGGCAGTTAATTTGTGACACATTTGTCTTTATTCTATTAACATTTTGAAAACTGTTCACAACACCTCACTTGTACAAACCTACATGGAAACCTTGAAGTATTGTGGCAACAAGATTACTCTGTGACTGTATGTTTACAGCTTTCAGGTTCATGTAATCAGAGATTACCAATTTGCAAATTAAACAGTCCACATAAGTAGTTGCAAAAATCATCCCCCCCCCTCCCAATTGGGTGTAAAAAATCTATGCCCCTGGTAGGGAGAATAGGTAAGTACTTCTCAGAAATACACTTTCAGGGTGAAAAAATTATAATTTCTGATGAAGTACATTACCTCCTCTCGCATAAATTGCAAGAATCCCACACAAAATGGGTAGAGGGACCAGCAGAAGGAAAGAAAGAAATATTGTTCAAAAGAATCCAAAGGACAATCCCTAAAAAGGAGATCTTCAGAATGGAAAATTATATGGTGAAGACTGCATCACTTCTGTAGCAGGTATGCTCTTTGACAACTGTGGAAAGATGTTTCATAGATAAGCAGAGAGATAGAGCAACACATCCAAATGGGAAAGAACTATGTTTACAGCAAGTTAGGATCAGCAGATAATGGCAGTATGTTCAAGTTGTAGGTTCTGGTCTACACTGTTTAGGTGTTTGAAGAACAATACCATTCATGTGCAACAGTTTCCACATCTGTTAACCTCACAGCAATACCACTGACATGCAAGGTTTCCACTTCTGTAAACCTGAAAACAGTACCATTGACATGCAAGGGTTCAACTTCTGTAAACCTCACAGCAATACCACTGACATGCAGAGTTTCCACTTCTGTTAACTTCACAATAATACCATTCACATGCAGCAGTTTCCACTTCTGTTAACTTCACAATAATACCATTCACATGCAGCATTTTCCGCTTCTGTTAACTTCACAATAATACCATTAAAATGCAGCAGTTTCCACTTCTGTTAACGTCACAGCAATACCACTGACATACAAGGGTTCCACTTCTGTTAACTCACAGTGATACCTTTCACATGCAGGGGTTCCACTTCTGTTAACAAACAGCAATACCATTCACATGCAGCAGTTTCCACTTTTGTCAACCTCATAATAATGTCAGTGGTATTATTAGTATGTCAGCAGTTCTACTTCTCTTAACCTTACTATGGTTGCTTCAAAGGCTGCTTCAAGCAGTTTGTTTCATCTTTCTTACAGCCACTAAACAAATAAAACCTCTAAATGCCTTCAATGAGACCAAGAAATTGAAGTAAACTGAATAACTTCAAAGTGACAAATAAAGGAAGTCTGTACAAGTCCAATCTCTTTAGTATAGACCAAATTACCATTCATTTGCATTTTGGGTGCCTACACAAATAATACATAATTTAAAACCAGTTTCTCAAATCATCATGTACCTAATTTTCATAACAATGAGTTGAAGTGGATGGTTTACACAACCTTGCAGGTGATTTTGGCCTTGCCAAATTCATACTGCAATTTACTATAACCTTGTAACCGCTATGTAACTGTGAAACTCTAATTGTACTTCAACCTTGTAACCACTGTTATTATGCTCTAACATTTTAACAACTATTTAACTCTAATAATACTTTAACATTCTAACAACTATGTAACTCTACTTACACTTTAACCTTGTAACCAGTATGTAACAATATAACTGTAATTGTACTTTAACCTTGACACCACTACATCACAATATAACTCTAATTATACTTTAACCTTATAACCATTATACATTTGTTATATTTTAACTTTGTAACCACTATGTAACTGTTAATTATACTTTGACCTTATAACCACTCTAAAAGGTTCTAGTACAATTACAATCACTATGTAGCTATATTACTGTAATTCTACTTTGACCTTGTAACTGCTAGGTAGCTGTATTATTGTAATTATACTTTAGCCTTGTAACCACTGTGTAACTATCTAACAGTAATTATACTTTAACCTTGTAACCACATTGTAACTATATAACAGTAATTACACTTTGAAACCACTATATAACTGTAATTTTACTTTAACCTTGTAACTACTATACAACTGTAATTATACCTTTTCCTTGCAACCACTATATAACTCTAAGTATACTTTAACCTTGTAACCACATTGTAACTATATAACGGTAATTACAGTTTGAAACCACTATATAACTGTAATTTTACTTTAACCTTGTAACTACTATACAACTGTAAATATACTTTAACCTCTTAACCACAGTGTAACTATACTGTAATTATACTTTAATCTCGTAACCACTATGTAACATTATAATTTTAATTTTATTTTAACTTTCTAACCACTGTGTAACTATATAACTGTAGTAACTGCTATGTAACTGTAATTATACTTTACCTTGTAAGCACTATGTAACTGTGAACCTGTAATTATACTTTAACCATGTAACCACTAGGTAGTTGTATCATTGTAATAATACTTTAAACCTTGTAACAACTATGTAACTGTGAACCTGTAATTATACTTTAGCCTTGTAACCACGATGTGACTATTTTACTGTAATTATATTTTAACCTCATAACCACTATCTAACTGTAATTGCACTTTAACCCTTCTAACCACTATGTAACTATATAACTGTAATTATACTTTAACCTTGTAACCACTATGGAACTATGCAACTGTAATTATACTTTAACCCTCTAACCACTATGTAACTCTAATAATACTTTAACCTTGAAACCAGTATGTAACTCTGAAAGTATAATTATATTTTAACCCTGTAACCACTATGTAACTGTGAAACTGTAATTATTTTTTAACCTTGTAACCACCATGTAACTGTGAAACTATAATTATACTTTGATTTTAGGAATTTGTCTGGGAAAATAAAACAGTTTCTATATGTCAGTAATATCTATGTCACTAAACATCAATATTATGGTGAAGGTTTTGTAACTCTTCATTATTTATATTAATACCAAGTTGTTTGTTATTAACATTTACATAGCTTACTTAGATTTCAGAATAACTGGCAAACCATTAAATAATACAGCTTATCAGAACCTCACAACCAAGGTTTCTAAAACAACTGTTTCTGTTTTTTTTAATAAGTCTAAATATGTCATTGTAATTAATTAATGTTTGAAAATCATAAAATTTTACTGAAAATCATGAAAAAACTAAAAAAAGTCTTTGAAACACATCACATAAGATCTGTTTGAATTGTTTACTGATACATTTTCATTAAACTCACTACATTTCAAGAAACTAGCTTAAAACTGAACTTTTTTAAACATTTAAACAATTTAGAAATTTAAAACAAACATCCTTGGAGACAGATATCATCAAATGGTTGGTTAGATTCTGTTTATATGGTGTACAGAAAAAAAATCCATAGACAAAAATGTTAATTAGGTGTTGCATCTTAAATAAGTTTGGTAAATGTTAGTTATTTTATGATTTAAAGAGGAAGTGGTTTTCTCTTTCAGTTTTGATATAAAATCGTTTTATAGAAACTTCTGTCAAAGGCATAGATTTTAAAGAATAGGATTATGATAATATTTAACTGGACAAATGTTTATAAAATACAAAACATTTTATGTTCAAAATAAAGTTGTATAGTTGCAAGGTTTTCTATCTTGCAATGAACAATAACTTACTTTTGAAGCTGAAGTTCTACGATTAGAGTGTACCAAAATAAACATTACCTGCTTGTGATGTGGGTAATGGTGCTCCATTTCCAGATCTCTGAATCACATTTTACTAATATTACTCAAAAACAGCTGTAGCCAGTTAATTAGATTCTACTTATTTTTAAGAGTAAAATGGCACTTTCCTTAAGCAAAACTGACATAAAGTTTTGAATCCACACATTCTGGACAACTTAGAGCACTTTAAGTTGCCTTCACTTAAAAACTGATGAAAGATTGTGTGACTTCAGTATACACACTTTAATTACAAGAATTTAGAATTAATCCTTTTATAACATAGATAATGGATAAATCTTTAAATGGTGCAAATTTTTTTAAAGTGTTTCATCAGAACATAATTTATCCAGTACTTTACCATTCAGCTTGTGTTTAGTCAAAACAAGGTCAATCAAGTATTTCACAAACAGTGAAATAAACAGTATTATACACCTGTACAGAACAACTCACACAGATATCTAACAAAATAACCTGAAGTTTAATAATTACTAGAAAAAAATTAGTTCTATAACCTTTGTTTTGAAATTTCATTTTCTCAAACCTTTGTAAGTCTTCTTAGTTCCTGAATAATAAGTTTTCCAACTTCCTTCTGGGCCATTTCACATGCCAGGAAATCTAACCGTGCTCCATCAACTCTTCTATCCAAGTTATCCACCAAGGTACAAAAAAAATCTCTTGTGGTGCTGTGTCCAAATACAGTTTCAACTGACAATACCTAGATATAGTTAAAAACAGAAAGAAAAAAACACATCATAAACAAACTCTTCAAACAATTTTAGTTAACATTACATAATAAGACAAAAATATTCATTAATATACAACACAAGAACTGTTAAAATATTTTAATTGACACTATGTGATAACAAAATATATATAAATGTACAACACAAGAGGTGTTAAAACAGTTGTAGCTGACACTATGTGATGACAAAATATACATCAATGTACAACACAAGAACTATTAAAATAGTTTTAGCTGACACTATGTGATAACAAAATATACAACAATGTACAACACAAGAACTATTAAAATAGTTTTAGCTGACACTATGTGATAACAAAATATACAACAATGTACAACACAAGAGCTGTTAAAATAGTTTTAGCTGACACTATGTGATAACAAAATATACATCAATGTACAACACAAGAGCTGTAAAAATAGTTTTAGCTGACACTATGTGATAACAAAATATACATCAATGTACAACACAAGAGCTGTTAAAATAGTTTTAGCTGACACTATGTGATGACAAAATATACATAAATGTACAACACAAGAACTGTTTAAACAGTTTTTAACTGGCACTGTATGATATAAAACACACAGGAAAAATACATACTATTGTACAATACATAAAGTCTGAAAAACAAAGTGGTCCATATTAACTTTGTGAAATGTTAAAATGTTTAAAGACAGTTTTAGATGATACTCTGTAATATTGAATACAGAGAATAAGTTTTCCACTGTATTGTTCTCTGATAAAATTTATTCTTTTAAAACAATAAATTAACAGATTATTCAATATAAAAAGATGTAAGTTATTTAATAAGAGGTCTATAATTGGCACTAACAGTTGCTATATTATAATGTAAGTTATTTAACAAGAGGTCTATAATTGGCACTAACAGTTACTATATTATAATGTAAGTTATTTAACAAGAGGTCTATAATTGGCACTAATGGTTAGTATATTATAATGTAGTCATTAAATCTACTAAAATATCTGAAGTTTACTTAAATAAACATAAAAATAAATAAAGCAAATAGCAGGGATTAATCAAGGTTTTTAAACCAGAATATCTTAACTTGCTTTTTTTGTTGTAACCACACCCTACTTCTCCTATATTCCAGTACATACACTCTCTTACCTCATTTCTGTTAGCAGTGAGATACATTTCAGACTCTGTTCCATCAGCTATAAATGCAATACTTTCTACTTTTGTTCCATTAAGTTCTGTAGTCACCATTCCTACAAATATAATCATACTTTTGCATCTCATTAGTTCTTTACTTAATATCTGACATTTTATCTGTTACAATATCTTGAACTTTAATAGCATATTATGTATTACTATATAACACAATTATATTTTCTCTGTCATGTTTCATTGTATCTTAAACCCTATTAAACTGATTATGTTTCTCTCTTTCTTCCTAACTTGTAATTGTTTTCCTGTTTTAATTACATTTATTGTACCCTAAAATTATTCATTATGAAGTAATCTGAACATTAAATTGGAAACTGAATTAGTTTAGAAATATCAGTCGTCATGAGTAGATTAGGTTTTATGAAAAGTGGAACAGGTAATGAAAGTGTAATAAATACAACTATGAGAAGAAAGATTATAAGTGGTTATGAATCATATGATACTGATGACACTGCTAACAAACATTTTTGTTTTAATTTATATAATAAAAACTTTATTTTTACCATATAGCCTCTCTCCATTTTAACTCTCACTATAAAAGAGATGGCCAAACTTGTGAGCTATGACTAACTAATTCTAAGTCATTTGTTCATAGATTACATGTTAATATCATGTCACATGACAATTATTATTATTACATTAAAATACAAAATATCTTAAAGTGGTGTAACAATCCTTAAAAATTTATTAAATAATTAAAATATCTCATGTTTTTGTTAAGTAAACCTCTTCTATTCTCCACATCTCTTATACTGAAAAAAATTAAGTATTCCAAAATTATAACAAAAACTGCTTAAGATATTTTGGGAAGAACTAAAAGCACCTAATTATTTCAAAAGTGTTTAAAAATATAACTATAACGAATCCAGCTAAAGGAAATTGAAATGCACTGTTGAATAAAATAAGTTATATTAATAAAGTTAATGGTATTTTAACAGATGAAACTTAATTTAAGAAATTAGAAAAAAGATCATACACAAACAAGAACAATTATTTAATAGACATTTATTAATTTTGAAAAGACAACTGTTTATGAATAATATACTTATAGGTAATCTATTCCCTAATATATAATTTCAGGACAGTGTTATGTTCTTACTGTCCAAACGTTTCTACATGATAATTTTATAACCTATAAACCTATACAACTGTACCCTTAAGAACATAGATAACAAATTACTTAAAAAAGAAATCATTATAATGATAATAATAATAATAACAACAGCAATAATAATACTAATGACAATCAATAATAGTAATAACAACAACAATAACAGTAATAACAACAATAATAGCAACAATAAGAATAATATTAACAACAATAAGAATAATGATAACAATAATATTAATACTAATAATAATAGCAACAATAATAACAATACTACTAATAATAACAACAATAATAATAATACCAATAACAATAATATTAACAACAATACTAATAAAACAATAATAGTAATACTAATAATAATAGTAACAAAAACAACAATACTAATAACAATACTATTAATAATAATAACAATACTATTAATAATAATAATAATAGTAACAAAAACAACAATACTAATAACAGTAATGATAATAATAACAATACTAATAATAATATTAACAACAACAATAATACTAATAACAATAATAACAATAACAACAACAATAATAATAATGACAATAATAACAACAATACTGATAACAATTATAATAACAACAATAATGATACTAATAATAACAATAAGAATAAGAAGAACAATAACAATACTAATAAGAAGAAGAAGAACAGTCATATTATTAATTTCCTAAATATGTGTTAAACTTGCAAAATGTTTGGGGGAAAAACCTGTTAAGAAAATGAAATGAATGGTAAACAAATAACCAAACTTAAGTAAATGTTTACTCATTTCTTGATCAAGATAAAAGATTTTGCCTTGTATTTATACTATGTTAACTAAGAACACGAACAGTTGTCTCAAAATTAGTATTGAAATTTTAATCTAAGAGATAAAGTTTCTCATATCAACATGTAAACAGAATACATAGATTATTTTACCAAAATAAACCTATAAAAGTGATGTTAACAATCATCAAAGATATATCTAACATCAATTAAACTCTGGAATGTAACAAGTTCGTTGTAATAAAAAACATTCTTAGGTGGATACAGCATGCCTCTCTTTCCATGTGTGGATGTTTTGAATATACAGTTTTATGATATTTACATTCTTGGGAACCACTTTGTGTTTTTATGTAAATTTCTGAAAGTTAGCTTTATTTCCACATTTTTAAATTTCTTTCCCAAAATCTATAAATACAATTTAATTAAAATTATTGTCATGATTAACTTTTCATATCAAATTACCTACCATATATGTAAACAACAATAAAGAGCAATCAGATTGACCACCGATGTTAATTTATAAAACTCAGTCAACATTTTTTTCTTTATCTCAAAGGTATTACACAATATCAAAGGATAATCTATTTAACTGTGCAACACATGGAGTAGACTGCTTTCTTCTAAAAGACATATGGATGAAACTACTTTGGAATTTCTCAGCTCTTTTGCGTTTTTTATTTTTCAACAATTTTCAAATATGCCATCAATCTTTTGGTACAAAATATTGGAGACTAACAGTGAATGAAAAACTTACACAACACTTCACAAAAATCATAAACTAAAAACTTAATTCTTACCTATTAAGTCATCAAGCAATTTACTCTCATAATGATAAAGCACAAGGCTGATACTGGACCTCACAGCTTGGGGAAGCTGGCTGGAAAGTTTGTGTTTACTTGAAAGAATCACAAGCCTTCTTGCAGTATTCATGTCATTAGCTGTAAAATGACCAGCTGTTTCATTAGATGTATCCGATTCTCTGAAGCTTTGTATTCCTTGTGCCTCCCACACCTCAAAAACTTGAGTTTCTTCCCAAACTATCTTTCACTTTAGTTACGGTCATCACGTTTTATTGTAAAAATCTCTCCCTTACCTAATATCTGCAATATTATAATTGGCATTCTTTTAGGAAAGCATAACCATACATTACTCACTATGATAGAACAACAACTTCTTACAGAAGTTTACATGTTCACATAACATGATTCTCAAAACAATTAAGACAGTAATGTGATGTACAATCTGTACTTTTTATTACATGCATCAAACAAACAAAGCCAATTACACAGAAGCTAAATGTAAAGTTATGATGTTTACTACACAATAAAATTAATATAATGTGCAACGCCTACAATTATAATAAGAAAACAAATGTTCGATCAATTCAGTCACATGTCTGAACAATAAAAATAGGTTTGTAACTAGCACCTGGGTCATTACATGTCAAATCATCCAGATTTTGGAAAATTTTCCAAGTGACCCCCCTCAGAATGCCATGAAAAAATTCACATGTGCTCATCTACCCATATAATGAAAAAACTGCAAAAGATTAGATCAATATCTCTAATAGTTTCTTATTTACAGCCTTGTAAAATTTAATAATTTTTGGGCAACTTTGGCTGCTTAAAGCTGCAAGAGTAATGGTGGTAGAAGGCTGAAATTTGCTACACTGACTGAATTAATCTCACAGAATTCAAAAATGGTCTCAAACCAAGTTTATCTCTCTTAGGATTTTCATAGTGATGCTGTAAAATCACCTGAAAACCCAAAACCATAAAAAAATATTGGTTTATTTAATAAGCTATAGCTCTAAGACTTAATATGATACAATGCTGAATTTTGTTTTATAATTTTCTATAACATACCAGTTGATAAATCAGCAGTTGTTGTAATTAAAAGTCTATCAGATCTCCTGTAAACAAATTTAGTTGCATGCAACTTTTTATGATTTAGCTAAAAATAGCCCTACTTCAGGCCACAGTTTGACCATGTCACCAGTTATTCAGCCTTTTCAGATTTTTACCATATGTTCTTACATCTCTGAATATGATCTATAAAAAAATCAGGATGGTGTTCAACCTACTTTTTGAGTTATAATTTTTTAAAGTATACGTTGTTTACTTGAAAAACAAACTTCAATTCAGGTGTGTTACTGTGTGCAAATATATCCATACAAATTTGAAATAATTTATGAATCCCATTGAAATATTCTAATCAGCCTTTACTATATATTTTTTTTCAAATTACTGAGCATGATCTTCAAAAAAATCAAGGTTGTGAAAAATAATAAATTATCAAATTTGAAGTGTCTCTGATATGTACCATTGGGCAAAGAACCACACTCAGGACATTCAGTTCTTTCTTGTCAATCAGGAATCAGTCCTGCAGAATTGTGTAAAGTTTGATCTACTTGAGTGCTGTGAAAAATGCAAAATTGTGGCAGGTATTAGATCACATCATAGTTTTATTCCCCACTCTACCAACAAATTGTACATGAGAAGGTGATGATGTGTACACAGTTGTAACTGTTGGTAGTAGCAGTGAAAGTGATGCTACAGCAGGTCAAATAGAGTCTAATGATAGCAATGACAATTATCAGCCAGGGAAATATGTGACATGTATATACGATCATGAATGGTATGTGGGAAACATAAAAGGTAGATCAGATGACCATTCCGATGTGTTGGTGCCATTTATGAAGAAATCAAGAAACAAACTTGGTTTGAGACAATTTTTGAATTCTGTGAGATTAATTCAGTCAGTGTAACATATTTCAGCCTTCTACAACCATTACTCTTGCAGCTTTAAGCAGCCAAAGTTGCCTGAAAATGAATTTGCCAAAAATAACAAAACATTAACTAAACTTTACAGGGCTGTAAATCAGAAACTATTAGAGATATTGGGCTAATCTTTGGTAATTTTCATTATATGGGTAGATGAGCACATGTGAATTTTTTGAAGGCATTCTGGGGGGTCACCTGCACCCCCCCTGGATGATTTGACATGGAATGACCCACCTTTACTGTGGTTCAGTCTCTATTCAACCATAACTGGAAGGTTTAACTGACTAACATCTTCAGTATGGCTTAACTTTGTTTCATCATAACTGGAAGGTTTAACAGTAACAGTCAGATGTACTGTACGCTTAATTTTTTTTTTTCAGTAAGAAAAGACAAAGCTGTATTTAAGTTTTAAACAATCTTCAGTTTATGTTTATAGCTCCTTATGATGCAACGTGATGATCATATATGGTCATTTAGTCTGAATATATGGTTTATTTTTTAATTTCTTAAATTAGAGAAGTAAGCCCAAATTAACTTGCTCAAAACTAGAAACGTAGAATTATCAAACTAGCTCTGTGTTTAATAATCACAAAAAATTAACCATGCCACTGGCTTGGTTTTAGATTACAGTTTAATGACAAAGTGCCTAGTTTCCAGAAAGATTCAACAATGTGCAAAAAAGAAGCAAAATATATTAAAATGTTAACAAAGACACAGAAATCAAAGTTACAATGACAAAAAAATTTAGTTTTTTAAATTAGTAAGTTACCTAAAACACACACCTATTAGAAATGTTACTGTATTATGCAAATTTCAAAGAATCGGATAATGAAAGATCAAAGCTACAGTGTAATAAATTCTATCAAAATTTAAGGATGTTGTAGATTTTATTTATTAAAATAAATACAGTTATATTCATATATCATTTAATACCATATTATCAACGACAGGTTACATATTCATGACACTTTAATTAAACTAAAACCACACTCTTATTATAAAATGTGTAAAGTTATGTAAGAAACAACAAAGTGACACCACTGTTCGTCGGTGATTTTGTTGTAACAGTGATTGGTTATTTTAATACCAAGAGCTGCAGAGGGGTAAACACTCAAATTACTGTCCATAATATTGCGAGAAAACCTCGAATAGTCTCATTTGTAAATTCTGTTTTAGAATAAATAACTTCTGGTTTTTCTGTTTATTTGTTTTTATAATTCGATAACTGTTTCGTTTTTGAAGATCTTTCATGTAAAAAGCGGTTAGCAAGATTGAACAAAAGCCTATGTACATGATGTGCTGAAAACGCGTAGGTCCAAGAAGTCTTAATAAAACTGAAATAGAAACCCTTATATATTCTGCTATGATTAGCAGTTCATAGAATGTTTTTGTTTGTTTGTTTGTTTTGGAATTTCGCGCAAAGCCACACTAGGGCTATCTGTGCTAGCTGTCACTAATTTAGCAGTGTAAGACTAAAGGGAAGGCAACTAGTCATCACCACCCACCGCCAACTCTTGGCCTACTCTTTTACCAACGAATAGTGGGATTGACCGTCACATTATACACCCCCACGGCTAGGAGGGCGAGCATGTTTGGCGCGACGGGGATGCGAACCCGCGACCCTCGGATTACGAGTCGCACGCCTTACGCGCTTGGCCATGCCAGGCCTTCATAGAATGACAGCAGAAACATGCTATTGCGTTTTTAAATAATGAAATGAAAGACCAGTGGATAATATTTACTACAATTTAAGACATAACAATGTGAAAATATGATGACCATATTATTAAAACGTGTTCTGTCACTGAGTGGTTTCTTTTGGATTATTTCGTAAAAATAATGCCAAGTCTATCAAACAATATATTTATTTAGTTCACGTCTTCAATAATGTTTGCTACAGACTATGTTCACTGTAGGTCTAATCCCACAAACACAGTCGCAATAGAAATTTCGAGATTAATAATACCTACCCTTGACTTGCATGTCACTTAGTTACCTAATTTCCTTGTTAATTAATTAAACAGATATGATAGTCCTTGCCATTTACACTAATCTTAAACACTCACTTATTACTTTTTTAATTTATTAGAAATCAATTTATTTACTCACTTCTTGTCGAATTTATAATCGCACTCATTTTATATTCACTAAAATAATTTTCCATACACCCTCTAGTAAGCGACTACATTATAATATTAAAATACGTCTTCCTGGCTTGTGAAGTTTATTTTAAAATCATAATACACAAATAAAACAGTACACACTGCCTATACCTTATCTGTTTCGGAGTTCCCACCCCACCCCACCCCATCCACTCTGTTCTCGTCATTTACTATCCTACCTCTGAGGGAGTTTCCCTTGGTAAGTTGTTGAACAAATTCACTGGTAACTCTACCCTTAACGTTTCTTTTTAAATTGTCCATCATTAACACCGGTCTCTTTTCCAGGTTGAAAATTCTGCAGTTTTCAAAGTAATCCAGCTAGTCGTTCCCTTGCTAACAACTTCTAACTACAATTATGGAGAATATGCTTCATCTTGGATCATCTTCACTTCATTTACTCTTCCCAGTCAACAAACAGCATTTCCAAATACCTGCTTAACATTGGGCTTTATAATGTATTTCAGCGAGGATTGTACAGCCATACCATGTTGCTTTGATGGAATCCGATTTTGTGAACATTGAAATCATTAACTGATTTAAGTCTTTCTCGAGTAAAATCACAAGTGAATATAGTGGTATTTCTTAGTTCCTCTACATATTCTGAATAAAACTGTACTGAGTAAATATTCTCTGGATGTAATTACAGAATATACAATGATATTTTAAGCTCTCTCCACCTCATTAGTAATGGCAGTATGTTGCCTGTAACTTTATGTACTGTTGTTTGATAACTCGTAAGTAATGATGGAAGATCTTGATTCCATACCTTCTGATGTTAATCTACACAAATGACTAATATCTTAAAAAATGTTTACTTGTGTGTTTATATGCACCTTTCTATCATAAAATGGATGAAAAATTATTTTCCTGATCTTTTTTTATACAAAGAATTTGACACATTTCTGTAGACAATGACAATCTATCCTTGATCGGCACCTTCGTTGTCAAAACAACTTCTGTTTATTGGTTAAGAACACTATATACTTTTGGCCACTTGGTGAAACAATCGTTAAAAACTAGGTGTATTTCTTGAAGACAAGAAACCCACTTGAAATAAAATGTGTATCTCAGAACGGCTGGTACGAGTATTAACACTTTTACTGATAAGGAGAGAATATTTCAACTTTCCTGGGATATATTTGTTCTCACTATTAGTCTATAGAGAACTAAGCAACCACTCCATACAGGTCGAAGGCAAAGTTGAAAGGAACACTGAGATTGATCATGCCAATAAGAGGGCTTGTTAAGTCAGGAATGAGAGGATAACAGTGAAGACAATGGGTATTTCCGTAGTCTCTACGTTCCACAGCACTCTATTTCCACAACCTTGTAATGGTTAGAATGTGGGCGCTAAAATGTCACTGAAGAAAATAAGTTAGCCTTTCTGTTGGTTTGTTGTCTGGGATTTCTAAGGAGTTGGTGTAAACAGTAAACCACACTAAGTAAAACAGATCACAAAAGAAAACACCATGGGCAGCTACAGTAGTATTACTGTATTTCAACGCCACTTGAGAGAGATGCTGTCTGTGTGCTCAGTCATGAAAGGTTTTCTGTACTATTCTTTTTCAACTGAAAAACTGGTTTTAAACTTGTATCTTTTGCCCGAGCCTCAATCAGTTGAGTGTTGGACCATATTAATTCTTCATTCTCCCTTGTGAATGTCTCATTTTGGATTATATTAAAGGTTGGCCATTTTTAATATCTTCCATATTTTCACAGTGTTTACATTCTTGATGAACATATGGTCTTGGGGATATGTGTCAGTATTTCTGTGGTTCTAACCAGTTGATGCATAAACTTAGTTTTACTCCTCAGCTTTCTGGAGCCATCTTGCTATCTAGTCTTCTGTATTGAGAAAAATTCACCTGCCATTTCAATACTGCGTAACGAGTTTAGGGTTTAAACTTTTGTCCATATGAATAATGATAAAAAATATCTCATGACTTGAACAACACTTACTACCTATTTTTGAGTCATAAAGAGCTCCCTTCTGCGGCCTCACTGTATAGGTAATCCCAAATTCTTTTCTGTGTTTTATTTCTCTTAATATTGTTGCCACCGTAAAATCACTGATGTTTGTATCTAAAATGTGGGAATTTGCAAGAGCTTGGTCAGCTAACACAGAAATAGTAGTCAATATTTTCTTCAGTTTATTCAACGTTTCTTCACAAGCACAAGTCAAACAATATTTACCTGGCTTTTACGCAGAGTGTGAACCATGTTAGAATATACTTCAGTACATATACAGTTTCAGTTTCTACCTCATGTTCTTTAGTATCGTCCAATTTTAAACATATTCAATCTTATATATGTCTTTAAATACTCCCTCTGCTACTTGTCTTGAAAACTCACCAATGATGAAAAATTCACTGTTTTTCCAATTCAGTTTAATATTGACCAATCCAGGATATAGCATTATAAAATATTATGTGGCTATGTCATCCAAGTAGATGAATACGATGTTAACGATTAATTAAGTGAAAGCACTCACAAACAGTTTTCCGTGTACAACAAATCTCTCATTCTTTTCAGGTAGAAGGGGTATTCTCGGTTTAGCTTCACCCTATAAATCCATAGAGTTTCTGTTTTCCAATGTGTTTTTAGTCTTTTGTTGTTTTATTGAATTGGTTGGGCTCAAATACTCGTTTTTAGGATATTATTTATTAAAGTTTATTAAAAGCTGTTCATTCTTCACATACTTGGTTGTAATGGCTATGATTCCAAACTTATAGCTCGATTTTATTGGTATCCTTCAGGAGAAGGTTGTATTCCCTGCAGGCTTTAATCTGAAGTTTCTGATAATATGTGCTTTCAAGTTTTACTTCAAACACCTACTACCTTGTGGTCTATTTCCTCTATTCTGTGTATCTAGTTGTCTGACTAATCCCTTCCTGTCTACATTATCATCAGAGGGAATAGATGTTTAGAAACTACTCAATCTGATGATCAAACTATAGTTTCCAGATGAGGTTTTAGTTGTTCATCTGCAATTTTAATCAGTTAACGTTTCGTTGCCTGTTGAATACATTCCTTTAGAAATGTGCCTCTACCTTGCTAAAACCTGATTCTCATATTTTCATCTACCATAGCGTTCACACATTTGTCACGTGCAGACAAATTTATCATTTCACGTGAAGCATCTCGGTAAAATAATAGGCCAAGACTTTCTTAATCTTTTGCGCGTTTGGCTAAGATATCTTCTTTACTACATGCACTGTTACAGAAATTATTCTGGAAACTTTTTCTTCCAGTATATTGATCTAAGTCAGTTAGGCAAGGGAGGTAACAAACTTTAATAGTTGTTATCGTTTTCATCTGGAAGAGTGCTTAACGTCGTTAAAGCTAGTCCTTTTAAATGAAAATGAAAATTAATAGCCTGTTGTTCACTATTTCACCCACTCACTTCGAAAATTATTTCTAACTATGCTTAATAACACTTCCCATTATAGTCTATTGGCTTTTCGTTTAGTTGACATTGTTCAGCTAAGTTCTGAAACTTGGTTTCATAATGCCATGGTTGGAGCGGTACAGGAAAGTACTACAGGTGGGTTAAGGCGTTCGACTCGTAATCTGATGGTCGCGGGTTCGAATCCCGGTCGGTCGCACCAAATATGTTCGCCCTTTTAGCCGTGGGGCGTTATAATGTGACGGTCAATCCCACAACGTTTGGTAAAAGAGAAGCCCAAGAATTGGCAGTGGGCGGTGATGACTAGCTGCCTTCCCTCTAGTCTTACACTGCTAAATTAGGGACGGCTAGCGCAGATAGCTCTCGTGTAGCTTTGCGCCAAATTAAAAAACAAACAAAACGATAGTTTTAAAAGGTATACACCAAATACACTTTCATATTTAATAATAAATGGTGTTTTAATTTAGTTTGGTTTATTTCAAATGAGTGCAAAGCTACATGAGGGCTACCTATGGTAGCCATCTCTAATTTATCAGTGAAAGACTAGAGAAAAGGCAGCTAATCATCACCACCCACAACAAACTCTTGTGTTACTCATTTACCTAAAATGGTGGGATTAATCGTCACATAATAACATTCTCACGCCTGAAAGACCGAGCACGTTTAGTGAGGTGAGGTTCCAAAGCCATTATCCTCAGCTTAAGAGTTGATTTGATTGATTTGATTTAGTGTTTTATGGCACAAAGCAGCTAGGCTATCTGCGCCAAACGTCCGGTTAAAAGGTAAAAATAAAGTAAATGTAGTAAAATACAGAAAAGGAAATGAAGGTAAAACAAAACATCATTGAAAAACAGAAAAAGTATAAAACCAATGTTGACACCTAGTCTAGAATGGTAAGAGAGAAAGCAGAGTAAAAGAAGTTGTAAAGTACTTACTCTAGCAAAATGGTAATGATTATAACCCACCAGGAAGACTTACAGGTAAGTTCAAGAACCACCGTCAGTCACCTGAAGTTGGTCTTTCCAGTCCTGGTTCAGGGTTATGTGTCATAGCAGTCATTATCAAAATGTAAAATAATAGAAGTTTTAAAAGGCATACAGCAAAATCGTAATAATGAGTAGCCAAATGTCCAGTAAAAAGGTAAAAGTCAAGTAAATGTAGTAAAATTTGTAAAAGTAAATGAAGGTAAAAACAAAACAGCAATTAAAACAGAAAATGGCGTAAAACCAATGTTGACATCCAGTCGACAAAGTTGTAAAGGACTTCCTGTAGCAGAATGATAATGAACATAACCTGCCAGGAAGACTAACAGGTAAGTAGAAGAACCACCGTCAGTCACCTGAAGTCGGTCTTTCCAGTCCTGGTTCCGTGTTATGTGTCATTATGGCCAGTACTAAAAGGTAAAGTAGTAAAGGTGTTAAATGACATGCAGCAGGAGTGTAATGACAACTCGCCAGGACGACTAACGAGTAGTTCAAACAGCAGCGTTAGTCACCTGAAGTTGGCCTTTCCAGTCCTGGAGTCGAGTTATTTAATGTTCTGGCCATTTTCCAATGTCAAATTGAGCTATAAATAATGAAACTGTAAAAAAGGAACCACAATTAAAAAGGTGTAATGAATAAATATGCAACACTTAAATGAGATTAAAAAGATAAATGGCCATTAAAAAAACTAAAAACTTTATCGAGGTGGACAGTGTCACCATCACCAATAACACTGTCCAATGTTACTGATAAATCCTGAGAAAAAACATGTTTAAAATAGTGCCGTCGTTGAGAATTGTAACGATGGCAAGAAAGTAAAATGTGGCTCATAGTGATTTGAGTGTTACACAAACTACACATTGGTGCATCACTGATGTCGAGAAAACCAATTTGTAGTGAAATAAATATGACGATGACCAAAGAAGGTCGAAACTTTGTTCGCTCTTCTATATAAAATATTTTCTCAACCCAAACGAGCCGTTTTTACATATGTATTGGTACATCAGTTCCACATAAAAGAAAACGATAAGTTAAAAAACTGTGACCAATGCATAGTCTAGTTAGAACAACTTCCTCCTTCCGAACTTTATGAAAGCTAGATGGCCAAAGCCCAATATAGGGTTTTATTTGAAAAAGCTTGTTGTCGCGTTGCTCATCCAAGTGGACTGCCAGTTGGCACGGAGCCGAGCCCTGAAGATAACACCATAGTCCATGTACGGAATAGGCATAGGAGGGATGGTGCTGAAGCAGACATATTTAGCTGCCATGTCTGCAAGCTCGTTCCCGCGAATACCAACATGGTCTGGTATCCAGAAAAACTGGATAGAAGTAGCAGTTAATGAGAAATGGGCCAGTCGGTTTTGAATATCAGCGAGAACAGGGTGTGAGCCAACGTGTAGCGATTCCAGGGCCTGTATAGAACTAAGCAAGTCAGTATAAATAGTGCAGTTGAGTACTGCTCAGCTGCAATATGATCCAGGGCAAGAGATATGGCATACAGTTTAGCAGTGAACACAGAAGCTGTAGAGGGGATTCTGCGCGCAACTACCGAACCGCAGCAAACCATAGCAGAGCCCACTGAATTACCTGATTTGGAACCATCTGTATAAATGGGAACGGAATGATTGTTTGAAAGATGTTCATGACATAAAAGACGGTACTTCCAATCTAGAGTATCTGCCTTTTTCAGATGACTAAAAGAAAGGTCACATTTGGGGGCTCTAAAAAGCCATGGTGGGATGAGCTGACCTGTGGAATCTGCAATGTTATCCAAAAACAGACCCAATTCATCCAATTGCGCCCGAATACGAAGGCCAAATGGAGCAATGGCAGATCGTCTGTTCTGAAAAAGTACGTCCCACAAAGGAAGGAAAACACATCCCCAGGTGGGATGCTTTGTTAAGGAACGAAGTTTCGAAGAATATTGTAAAGATAGTTGCAAACAGCGAAGGTGCAGAGAAGGTTTATGAGATTCAACGTATAAGCTTTGAACTGGGAGAGGTACGGAAGTCCCAGTGCAGAGTCGAAGTCCTTGATGATGAATGGGGTCCAGCATCTTTAAGGCCGAGGGTCTGACAGAGCCATAGACCATTGATCCATAGTCGAGTTTTGATCGAATAAGAGCACGATATACCTTTAACATTGAACATCGATCTGCTCCCCAACTAGTAGAAGAGAGGACACGGAGGATGTTCAGTGCTCTTGTGCATTTGACCCGAAGCTGCTTTAAGTGTGGTATAAAGGTCAGCTTATGGTCAAAGATAAGCTCCAAGAACTTGGTCTCAGGGACCACTGGTAGCGAAACTTCATTGATATGAAGTACAGGATCAGGGTGAATACCCCGTTGGCGGCAAAAGTGCATGCATACGGTTTTAGAGACAGATAAATTAAAGCTGTTCGCCATAGTCCACTTCAGTACACGATTGAGTGCAGTTTGTAGTTGCCACTCAATATATCTCTTGTTTGACGACTGACATGAGATGTGAAAGTCGTCGACATACAGCCCATTCGCAATAGTGAGAGCAATAGTTTTCTGAATCAAAAAACAGCAGAGTTGCAAAGAAGATTCATGAGACTATGTATAAGCTCTGAAATGGGAAGTGCAGAAAGCCCCAGTGCAGAGTCGAAGCCCGTGATGATGAATGGGGTCTAGTATCTTTAAACTCAAGGTCCTGGCATAACCATAGACCAGTGATCCATAGTCGAGTTTTGATCGAATAAGAGCATGATGTATCTTTAGCATAGAATATCGATCAACTATCCAAGTGGTAGTGGAGAGAGCACAGAGGATGTTCAGTGCTCTTGTACATTTGATCCGTACATACTTGATGTGTGGTATGAAGGTCAGCTTATGCTCAAAGATAAGCCCTAAAGAACTGTCTCAGGGACCACAGGTAGCACAACTTCCCTGATACCGAGACAAGGATAAGGGTGAATAACCCATTAGTGGCAAAAGAGCATGCAAACGGTTTTAGAGAGAAAAAAGTTAAAGCCATTTGCTGTGGGTTACTTCAGTAAACAACTGAGGGCAGTCTGTAGCTGCCACTCAAAATACTTCATGTCAGACAACTGACATGTGAAAGTCATCGACGTAGAGCCCGTTTGCAACAGTGAGAGGGAGTTGTTCAGTGATGGCGTTTATCTTTATACTGAAGAGTGTGACACTCAAAACACAGTCTTGAGGGACTCCAAGTTCCTGTACAAAAGAACGAGAAAGTGTCGAACCCACACGAACTTGGAATCTCCTGTCCATTAAAAAATTTTAATAAACATGGGTAAATGGCCACATAACCCATATGTATGGAGGTTTCGCAAAACGCCATACCTTCATGTTGTGTCATAAGCCTTCTCAATGTCAAAGAATATTGATACAAGATGTTGCCGTTTGAGAAAGGCTTCTCTGATTGATGTTTCAAGACGAATTAGGTAGTCTGTGGTGGAGTGCTGTCGTCGGAACCCACACTAAGTGGGCGAAAGGAGGTTGTGTGATTCGAGGAACCAAACAAGACGAGCATTAACCATCCTTTCTAAGGTCTTACAGAGACAGCTTGTCAAAGCAATTGGACGATAGTTTGAAGGAATCTTGGGATCTTTCCCTGGCTTAGAGAAAGGTAAAATAATAGCCTGGCGCCAAGCAGCAGGAAAAATATTCTCCTGCCAGATCTGGTTAAAGACAATCAGAAGAACATCAAGAGAAGCAGGAGATAGATGGTGCAGCATGTCATAATGAACATCATTAGGTTCAACAGATGTACTGGCAGACCGATAAAGGGCCATTTTCAGTTCCACCAGTGTAAAGGGACAATTATAGTCAAAGAAACAGTCAGTTTGAAAAGAAAGAGGTGAATGCTCTGCCCGAGTCTTGATGGCCAAGAAGGTGGAGGAACAAGCAGAAGTGCTAGATATCCGGCAAAAGCTTTCACCTAGAATATCAGCGATGCTCCGGACATCAGCCACCTCCTGACCATCAGAGAGTTAGATCGAGAGGGAGACAGAATTGTAGTGCCCATTAACCTTTCGCATCCTGTCCCATATGATCTTGGAACTGGTGGTAGAAGATATGCTAATCCAAGATTCCTTCTGGCTTTGACGTCTTACCACCTAGAATGTGCATGGGCCTGTTGGAAAGCGACGCGATTTGAAAGTGTGGGATATCGACGAAAAGTATCCCAGGCCCGTTTTTGAGCCTTCCGTGCTAAATGGCAAGCAGAATTCCACCAGGGACGAGGATATCATGGAAAACGTGTCGAGGTTTTAGGAATACACAGAGCAGCTGCTTGTATAATACAGCCAGTTATCGCTGCCACACAGTCGTCTATTGATGGCTGATTTACGGTGGCAGTGAAAGTGGACCAGTCTGCCTGATCCAGCTTCCACCAGGGCACGCGGGTAGTGTGGCATCGACCACGGCCAGTCTTTCTTAAAAGGATAGGAAAATGATCACTGCCTAGTGGATTACTGTCAACCGTCCATGAAAAATGAGAGAATAATGAAGGGGAGCAAATCGAGAGATCAATAGCGGTAAAGGACTAACTAGGTGCATGAAAATAAGTAGAAAAACCAGTATTGAAAAGAGATTGTGATCAGAGAGCATACGCTCTACAGAGCGACCCCTCCCATCAATAGCAGCACTTCCCTGAAAAGAGGGAAGGCAACTGTTCAACGAGAGCATCAAGGTCTGATTGATCATATGCCTCTCCAGGGGACAGGTAGAGAGAACAAACAGTGATGGTATGATCCAAGAAAACCCGGATTGCTACAGCCTCCAAGGGTGTGTTGAGCGACAAAGACTGGGTTGGCACATGCCACCCCTCCATGTACTCGTCCATCACACAGCCTGTCATTTCTGTACAGAGAAAACTGCTGAATGGTGACTGTATCAGCAGGTTTGAGAAATGTTTCTTGTAAGGAAAGACAAACAGGATGGTAGGAAGCAATCAGTGTTTTTATTTCATCCAGATTAGAACGTAAACCTCGACAGTTCCATTGTATCAAGGTGGCCATTTTTAATGGCAGGTAGGTAAAGTGGCTGGAGAACCCTTCTTTTTACGACCACGTCTTTTTTCCTTACTGTCCTTAGTCGGAGGAGGTCTATCAACCTCCATGGATCCTGCCCTGGGTCGAGTGGGCAGGTTTTGTTATTGGAAGGAGATTCCAGTGACTGAGGACGCGAACGAATGATTGTTTTGCCTCTTGGGTTGGGAGAAAAAGATGTATCAGAGGAAAATGCCTGTATTTGAAACTGAAGGATGTGGATCTTGAGGTTTGTTGGAATGTATGGGAGGAACAGAGATGGGTGTGGAAGTCGATTCATCAACCTTTTTAAAAGCTTTACATTTGTTTTGAAAACGATTCTCTTGGAGGCTCAGAGAGATCTGTCTGCCCTCCCACTGTAGTTGTGGAATGGATTGCAGCAGCATATGTTTGAGATGGAGTGGTGGGCAGCCATTTCCGAGCCTCAGGATAACTAATGTTATGTATCGTTTTCAAACGTTGCACCTCTTTTTCCTCCAACCATTTTGGGCAAGAACGAAAGTAGGAGGGGTGAGAACCATTGCAGTTGACGCAATGTGGGTCCATGTCACATTCATAGGCATCGTGGTCCTTGCCTCCACAACGAGCACATGTCAGGGAACCACGACATGATGTCTTTGAGTGGCCGAATCTCTGACATTGGAAACATCAGAGGGTTTGGAATATATGGCCGTACCCTGCAAATAAGATAACCTGCCTTTATGGTGGCAGGTGCACGTGATGAAGTAAATGTCAAAACGAGGGTATTGGTTGGCAGTATAACTCCATCTTTGCGAGTGGAGATGCGCCTCACTGCAGAAACTCCTTGAGTGGAGAGACCAGCGAGAATCTCTGACTTGGGGATGTTTTTCAAATCCCTCTCAACAATAACTCCTCGTGAAGAATTCAAAGTAGCATGAGGTGTAACCTCAATAGGTATATCCCCGATTGCCTTTCAATTCAAGAGGAATTCACTGTGTTGGGATGTGGATGTTTCAACCAATATGTCTCCAGATCGAAGCTTCTTTACTGATTTTGGGGAGCCAGCAAGTCCCTCTAGTCCCTTCTGAATAAAAAAGGGGGACAATTGCCCTAAAGGTTTTTCCGAAAGTGAATGTAATATAAGAAAATGAGGTACGTGTGTTACAGATATTGAAGATTACTGTTCAGAGTCTTCAAGACGTGGTCGCTTACCCATCGACTGTTTTTCATTATTTTATTTAAATTTTTGAAGGAGGATCCATAGGAAAAAAGAAAAATTTTGGTACCCACTGACCCCACCCACCATGGAGCCCTACGAGGGAACGCACTACAAAGTCATGCAAGGACAATGCAGCAACGCCAGGGTTTCGTGAGCACTATACCCAAACACCAGCATCAGGCACAATGTCCACAACACCCGTTACGAACTTCCAACACTGGTACTTGCTTGATTCTAGCCCAAGTGGACCAGCCGATTGACCCAAGGGGAGCCACCCAAAGGCCGCCCGTCTACAGGAATTCAAGGCCAAAGTGGTGTGTTAGGGTTGGACCCCTCAACCACCAGGACCCTCTCCTCCCCTTCACGGGTCGCCACGCACGGCAAACACGTGGGTGGATGTTTAGATCCCAGAGAAGGTAACCAGATAGAACAGAAACTTCCCTGGGAGGCCCCCTCACCACGTACAGGAATCCACACCGAGAGGCAGCTTAAGAGTCAAGTGTCCTAACAATCTGACCATGCAGGGTCTGGTGTTTTAATATCTATGCAAAAACGGCTGGTATTTTAAATTAGAACGCTTGGTGGACGAAGAAAAAGATGTGACTGGCTTGATCTTTGCTTTCTTTTCAAAACGTTTTATTTTGTCATCGATTTTTTTTGCACTTTTACAGTTATGTCACTACAGCCTTCCTGTATTTCACCCATACCCTTCTACACTTGACTGGTGTCCTTTTGCACGTCTAAATTGCTATAGTTTCATTATACATATTCTGCAAGTCCTATCTCCAATCTTCTTAATTTTTTAAATATCCTCTTTCTTTTAACTTCTCTCTCAAGTATTACCTCGTGATAATGTTTCAATTTTTCTTTTCTTTAATTATTGTTTTTTCTTCTTAACCTTCTTTCCATATTTTAATCATCTCGAATTTTTGTCAAAAATAAATTTCTATTTTCACCATAAAATTCCACCTTCTTACACCAGTGTTAGCGTGTTGTATCTATCACTGGGTAAGTTATTTTGGATTATTTGGTAAAAGTAATGTAAAGACCAGTCCCTGTGATGATAGCGAATCTTTTTTTTTTTTTTTTTGTAATGTATGCTTTCGGCTATGTTCACTTTGAAATAAGTTTTAGGTTTAAAATGACAAATAGCGTGTCAAAAGAAATTCCGAGCCTAATGGTACGTAGCCTAACTTATACTTGTGTTATTCTCTTCCTAATCGATTGAGTATCTGTATACACACGATAATTCTTATTGATTAAATTGAACTTATAATAGTTGAACAAACATCAGTTTATAAGCATAAGTAAAAACTTAATTGATACCTGAATATTCTACGTGTTTTGATATAGCATTGATCTATCTTCTTCTGATATAAACAGTACTAAGCAATACAAGGTCTTTCGTCTTTGTACGATATATAATGATCGTATTGCTTAATCATGATCATACCTGAAGAAAAACAGACCAATGTTCTGTCGAAACATATAGTTTGTTTCTCCATAAATAAAACTCTTCCTTTCTTATAAATCGTTGTTTATTATTATATTAGTATGATGTGCTTCCTTAATCAACCTTTACTAAAATTCAGTATTTTTTCAGTGCTGTAATGTATGATGAAAGGATTTACCCATTTTGATAATAAAGTTAGAAAAGGTTAGTTCTCTTATAATTACCTGGTGTACAAATACTGTTTTTCCTAACCTTATTATTATTACTTGCTCTCCAACAGATTAGCACCGAACTAGATTCCATAATTACTGATTACCCTTATTTCTACATATCAAACTAGCGTTTTTGATCTTAATGTTATCATAATGGCAAGTTTCCTCTTACTTGAAACTTAAAAGATGATACATAATCAAAACCATTTAACACTGAAATGAGCTTAGCCATGCTATAAATTAAAGGTTATTACACATACAGCATATACAGATCCATTTGTAAAGAAAAATAGATACAAAGCAATAAACCAAAACACAGAACCAATTGGTAATAATAAAGAAAGAGAAAAACACACACACATCAATACAACGCAGTGGTAAGGTATCTTCAACGTTTTAATTTAGATATTTGCTGGAGTGAATATGTTAATACCAAAAACATTAATAACAGTTAACCTACGAACGAGAAACTTCCCGTATTTGGTAGCAGTGAGAGTTCAATATAAATACAGGAATCAAATGACTGAGCAGTGATAGTTGATGATCGTGTAAAGTTAGTTTTTATAAACTAATCAGTACATTAGTCAGTGCTGGTTATTAATCAACAAAATTTCTGTTAAATCATCACTTGAATATCATTAGTGAGTTGGGATCATTAGGCATATAATAGTTTCTATTTGAATTTGGCCTATAAACTAAATGATACAAAAAGGGCCACTGAATGAAAGAGCTACATTGCAATAACTGTATCATAAGTGGGATCATTTTAGTGAAAATAAAACAGAACTTTGAGTGGACTTCAGTTATCAAGATAGTCACATGGGCAGAAACTTGATAGAGATGGTATACAATGGAAGAAATAACAAACAGAGATGGTATATAATGGAAAGAATAACAAACAAAGATGGTATATGATGGAAAGGATAACAAATAGAAAGAGAAAGAAAATGGAAGAAAGATCAACAACAATTAGACAAAGCTTTAAAGATGACAAAATATTAAAAAATCAAAATGAGATTTTAAGAAAACAGTTCAAAGAAAGATATATTAAGATCAGAAGTAAAGAAATCAAAGAAGCTATTAGAGAGGTACAGTAGGATTGCAAATAATAAAAACTGAAAAAGTACAGAAAGATTATAGCGGTAAAATAAATTACACAGAAAAGGACACCAATAAAAGAATAAAACATTTGGAAATTGATTTGATAAATGCAATAATAAAACAAGTCATACTTATATTTGTATCCACTCAAAAATTCTAAACTAAAACATTTACTATTAAATATGGAATAAGCATACATCTTTGGTCTAGATCTATTACCACAACTGCTGTGTCGTTTTCGCTGCAAGATTTTCCTGGACTACTTTAGACATAATATTGACAAATTCAGTTAAAGAATTTAGTTGGAAAATTAAATAGCATTTCTTGGTTAAGAAATCAACAGATTATGATGGAAAGGTAATATTGGAGGTATATCATCTAGAAATAATTTACAGAGTGTAGGCGTGAGATAGTGAAGAACAAATTATTAATCTCGATGCCCATTTAAAAAGACTAAGTTTCTAGCTGAGAGCTATAACAATTATAAAACGTTGGTAATTGCCTTATCAAAAAAAGCGAATAGTATCTGACTGATCATTCCCATTAAAAAATACAGGATACTGTAGCCTTGAAATAACATTTGACCTCTAGAAGACACTGTTGTCAACTTTCCTTCAGACACAAAATAGAGATATTCATAGGAAGACCAGATATCTCCAAGAAAATGAAAAAAAAAAACAACGATATTTAGAATGATACCACCAACTATTTTACCACGTTATATGAGCCTAAACAAAAGAAAAACTTTACATTAATTGTTTGTTTGTTTTTGAATTTCGCACATAGCTACTCGAGAGCTATCTGTGCTAGCCGTCCCTAATATAGCAGTGTAAGACTAGAGGGAAGGCAGCTAGTCATCACTACCCACCGCCAACTCTTGGGCTACTCTTTTACCAACGAATAGTGGGATTGACCGTCACATTATAACGCCCCTACGGCTGAAATGGCAAACATATTTGGTGCGATAGGGATGCGAACCCGCGACCCTCAGATTACAAGTTGCACGCCTTAACACGCTTGGCTATGCCGGGCCCTTTATATTAAAAATAACAAGGTAGAAAATGCTTGACGTGCCTGTAAGTGAATGCAATATCTTTCCATGATATTACTTTGAAGGAGGTGATACTGTCAATCACTTCAAGGAAGATGAAGCAGATTTTATCCACACTTGTCTAGAGCTCCAGTTTAAAAGAAAATATGATTTAACTAAAGGCCAATCAAGTCGGCAACCATATTTGGTTATTCCAAACAAGAAATGTATGCGAAACTATCAAAAACTTAAAAGAATTCGGTTATCATGTTATGCACGTAGTAAACAGCCAGAATCATGGTTTTGCAAGTATATATATACTTATTTGCCGAATTTCTCACAAAACTACACGAGGGCTATTTGAGCTAGCCGTCCCCAATTTAGCAGTGTAAGACTAAAGAGAAGGCAGCTAGTCATCACCACCCACCGCCAACCCTTGAGCTACTCTCTTACCGACGAATAGTCGGATTGACCATCACTTTATAACGCC
Organism: Tachypleus tridentatus; assembly: GCF_004210375.1. Taxonomy (NCBI): domain Eukaryota; kingdom Metazoa; phylum Arthropoda; class Merostomata; order Xiphosura; family Limulidae; genus Tachypleus; species Tachypleus tridentatus. The sequence continues at coordinate 4,361,883 of NC_134833.1, read as the reverse complement.
CCCACCGCTGAAAGGGCGAACATGTTTGGTGTGACAGGAATTCGAACCCGCGACCGTCGGATTAAGAGTCAAGTACCTTAACCACCTGGCCATACCGGACCAGTCCATTGTATACCTTCGTGTTTAACAATAAACAAACAAAAACAAAATTTAAATTAATGGATCAGACTAAAGTGATCAAAACACTAAACACATTGAACAACGGATTCCAATTTCATATCGAACGAATTTTCAAGGATTAAGAAGAAAAAATATAACTAACATGAAAAACACGAAATAAAAATAATGACATTTTCTAGTTACTTCCAAATATCGTTTACATACACTACATATAATTAATGAAGCTATCTCTGATCACAATCAAGAAATCTGAATTGGTGATTGACGTTCATGTTCAATTCGCAGAAGATAACTTTCAAAATCACAGTACATTTGTTTTTAACAAGGCCAACTGTCTTACAGAATCATGTTTACAGTTTAAAGATATTGTTTCCCGTACTGTTTATCAACTTATATGTAACAAATGTTAGCATAGTGTTTTGTTGAAACCGGAAAATCCCAACACACAAGAGTAGGCGAATACATTGACTCCATTTACAAACTATAGCACGGAGAAAGCTTGATCGCGGATAATGTCAGATTTGTAGTTACTGATGAAGTAACTCAAGAGATGAAATAACAATCTCTGTACAAGTATTTACTAACTTTACGAAGTACAGATCTGAGATATCTAGCTTTCTCGAAGCTGATGATCTTATAGAATATCTGCGACCACAGATGGATAAGAACAAATAATTATATTGTTTATATGTTATTTCACTCCTTAATTTTTGGTTGAAATTCTACTTATGAAACCATTCTTATTTCAACAATTAACTTGAATCCTTGTGTTTTTATTGCCAAACGCACGCTGAGAAATTGATTAAAATATATTATTTACATTAAATCAAGTATTGTTCTTGTCATTTATGGTTGTTTTAGCGGAACAATTTTGAAAAAGCTGTAAGGAGAAAAGTAAAAAAATTACTGAAATGCAAAAATTGTCATTTTATATTGTGTATATTTAATGATAACATTTGTAGGCTTAAACCTTAACAGTACCAAACAACGAGGTAAATCCAACACACAACTTGTTATGCTTAACAGCAGAATTTACCCAAAGTTACCTTACCAATAGTAAATACTTTTTTGGTGGGTTAATATTATTTCCCTTTTTTTTTTCATAAATCGTTTTATCGACATGTTCAGCATTATTTTATTTTGCATGATATAATACTGGTTGTTCTTTATTATACGTCGACGAGTTAAGTGTCTGTTCACAGTTTGCTTTTCTTTTTCCTCCAAAAAAAGAATTTTCAATCGTTGTATGGTTAGTAGCCTATGTTCTCATCTAAATCGAATTATCAATTAATAACTTCTTTGTTTTTCAACCTCTCCACCAACTACAAATCCCTGACATGTAGTCCACCGACATCTTGAAAATGAAATAATTCTTAAGTAGCATACCTCACCAATAACCAACAGAATACACAACCTACTTTCAACATAGTACCAGCAAGGACAACTATGGCTGGTATTCAACAGCCTCTACATGGAACAAAGTCAATACCGTCAAATCAGATATTCTGTTCTTAAAGATCTGGTATTCAATACGATGATATACAACAAGTACTTCAGGTATAAATCCAACAAACTAAAGGCAATCATCTTAGACTACCAAGTCTCCAGAATGACTAAAATTTGTAATATTAAAGGAGCTGAAGAGAAAGCACATCTGCCACTGAAGAAGAAAGGTCCACCTTTCGAAATCGCTCAAGTTATATGGTCTTTATTAATTTCTATCAAGACTTCTTGAACATCATGAAACTACTTTACAATTGACACACAAATCCTGAGAACAACCACAAAGAAAATTGCAGACAGAACCATATCACCAGGAGTCTTTGTTAAATATATAGAGGATACGCAAACATGTCAGACGCCACAACAGAATACGATCTCAAATTAACTTGAAAGTTACAATAAACATGTAAATTACCACACATTTATTATTATACATATAAGATTCAGTAATATAATAGCCAGTACTGCTAAAGACTGCAGTAAGTTGGAATAACAATATGATATAAACCACACACAAGAATAAAACAAACTTTCAATATTCATCCAAATGTTAACATCAACCTACAATACAATTCAGTGGAATCTTGAAGTCATTCAATTAGTTGATTCATAACAAAATTAAAAAACATCGTATAAATGAAACCGTTTTAAAATCTTCCCCATAAGTAGAAATATATTGGTAGTTTTGATTCAGGAACTTGTTAATATCTTTAAAGTTTATGGCTCCATAGTCTCAGTTCTGTTTTCTATAGTTCCTGGTGGAAGTCATAAACCGTGGGAATATTTACAGCTCCAATCTTGGTATTTGTGTATAACTTAAGTCAGAAAATGATAATTAACACTTACTACTTAACAAACTAGGCATAATAATTAACAGTTACTACTTAACAAACTAGGCATAATAATTAACAGTTACTACTTAACAAACTAGGCGTGATAATTAACAGATACTAGTTAACAAACTAGGCGTGATAATTAATAGTTACTGCTTAACAAACTAGGCGTGATAATTAACAGTTACTGCTTAACAAACTAAATCTGATAATTAACAGTTACTACTTAACAAACTAAATCTGATAATTAACAGTTATTACTTTACATACTGAGTCTACTTTTCAGTGACGAAATATGGTGACTCCAGATGCTTGAAACTGTCTTATTTACAAAAACAGCTTTCATCTAAAACCCGAAACCGGTAAAGTACTGAACAATAATACAGTTTAAAGCCCCTGTATAAATATTTCATGCAGTATCAGAATCTTCCTAGATTTATTGAAGTTTGAAATATAAAATTATTTTCTTATATACGATAACATATTAAAATAAAGATTCTTACGATAACATATTAAAATAAAGATTCTTACGATAACATATTAAAATAAAGATTCTTACGATAACATATTAAAATAAAGATTCTTACGATAACATATTAAAATAAAGATTCTTACGATAACATATTAAAATAAAGATTCTTACCACCTCTCGCAGAATAACTTTTCCGGCTTATACTTTCCTCTGTGTACACAGACTTTCTCTCGCCACTACCTCAATATTCCCATCTGTTTACACGTAAGGCAGCTGCATGATAAAATTGCAAATGAACATACGACAACCTTCCACCAATAGGAGCGCAACACAACTCCCAGCACAGCTGTCTTTCTCTATGCAGCTTAGCCCTAAATCACTTTGAAATTCAGCAACATAAAATGAAAAGGCGCCGAAAATAGGGTAGAGAGTGAGACAAGAAGATATACATTTTCAGTGTAGAAAAGTGTTAACTTCCGATATGATATCCCACTTTCCTCTCAAAAAACCGTTAAAATACCACATTGACGTGATGAAGAAATTACTGTAACAGTGAGCCTATTTCAAAAAGTACCCATGGGGTGAGTAAATAAACAGTATGTAAGACGCACACACGGGAGGTTGTATCACTTTTGAGCCAGGTATACCCTTCATCCGTGATTGTTACAATAATGGCAGAAACAAAGGAGGGGCCCCTAGTGGCTAGGGCACAATGGACCATAAGAAGAACTTTAATCTCAACCAACAAAAATGTGACAGGAATATCTGACTAATGGTAGGAAGAGGTTTCTCTACTATTCACATCAAACACGAGAACTGGAATAAAAGATCATCCGTTTCAAGGATCCACATTATTATATGTACAATGCAACAAACGTCAGTATACCCCTAGAACTGACATCTGGGTGATAAGTGTCCGTTCAGAAGGGTAAACTACATTATGGTGGAAATTTCCCAGTTCATAAACAGTTTCTGAAATAGTTCATCAAGTCTGTGATAAGAAGAGTATCTAGATACTTTTTACACTGACAGAACACTACTGTGGAATTGAGCTCACTCAGGTGGAAGCCTCCCTGGCCCACCATCTCAGCAGCTAGAGATGGTAAATAGTAAGGATTCCCATACTCTACTAGAAGATAGAGGAGAGTGTTGGAGAGATGTGAAGAATGCAATACCAAAGACAGTGCAACGAGTGACCATAAAAAGTTACCGTGAAGAAACGGATCGTTTTGGATACATCCAAAGGAGCAGCAGTGAGGGCAAGCAAACCCCTTTTACATCACTCATGAAAGTCCATGAGTGTATAGTTCAAAAGAATATACATTGCAAACCACCACAAGGATGGGTTTGTTCTGAATTACGTGCAAAGCTACATGAGGGCTATCTGCACTAGCCATCCCTAATTTAGTAGTGCAAGACCAGAGGGAAGGCAGCTAGTCATCACCACCTACCCTTGGGCTACTCTTTTACCCACGAATAGTGGGACTGACCGTTACATTATAACACCCCATGGCTAAAAGGGCGAACATGTTTGGTGTAATGGGGATTCAAACCCGCGACCCTCGGATTACGAGTCAAGTGCCTTAACCACTTGGCCATGCTGGGCCCCACAACAAGGAACACCCCATCTTAACAGTGGGTATTATTGATCTTAATGATCATAAAGTTCAGGTTTAAGAATAAGTATACATGGACAAGCAACACTCACCACTAAATAAATCTGTATATGTGAGAAAGACCCTGCAAAGAAGAAAAAAAGCATCTATTCATCATAAAAAAAACATGGAGCTCATGACTCAAAATGGTGATAGAAGGTAGATGATAGCCTGTAGAACAGAAAATGTTCAGATAATGAGGATAGTACAAAATAAATGTACGGGAGTGATTCATATGCTGGCATGAACAATATAGACATACTTCAATGAACAAAAGAATCCGGGAGCCAGAAACATGGTAAGGTGACGGATTTTATGGGAGGAGGCTTGAACTAGACGATAATCATCAGAAGACAGGGAAAAATAAGCCAGGTGGATAAGGGAAATAGAAGAAATATTATGTGAAAGAAAATGATTACAACGAATGCATAAATGGGAACCACAAAATGGAGAGATGATAGTCAAATAACAGTTGAAAGTTCAAACAGAACATACAAGAAGATCTAGATCAGAACAGTTATAAAGATAAAAAATAGAATGAAAGAAAATAGGAGTGAAAACAACATCATTCTCATGTGCAGCTTGTTTTGGGCAGAAAAGTTCAGTCTGAATAAAGGATGACATAAGTCCTGTGATATTATGTGCAAAAGATATTTAAAGCAAACAAATCCAAATGTCAACATCCACATGTTAACATGAGGAAAAAGACATTTTAAATCAGTGATGATATAGGGGTCATGATGACATGGACTCGAAGCATGGAGAATGATACTGAGCTTCCAATCAGGGAGGATAGTAGGATGGGACTGCAAAAGTGGAAGGAGAAAAACAATAGGGAGAGAACCAGGAAAATGGAGAAACTAGAAATCTTGTGAAACAGAAAGTGGTTGACAAGACTGCACAATAACCAGCAATGATAGATACTGAAAGACCCTTGTCAAAAAGCCAGGTAAGAAAGGAAATCAGGTGTGGGAAGATAGGACAAGCTAAAGGTTAATTATGACAAGAAGACTAACGACAGTATATCATTTACTTTACGTTGGTAAGCTAATATCAAGAAAGGATGAACAATTAGGGAAAATCAGGAAGCAACCCGTGTGAAGAAATTATAGCCTGTTTTGCAAGTGGTTGGACAAAAGCTATACATTCAGATGGAGAGTTGGAAGAGAATGATGTAGTGAGCACAAATGAGATTATCTGAAGAGTATGGGTGAGAGGGATAGAGGAAGATATGTCAGGAGGAGTGGGTATAGAAGTGGAAACCACAGTTTTGCTGGCCAAATGTATACCACCAAGAAGACACGACGTGGAGTAGCTTGTATGACTGAGAAGACATGATAAAGAAAACTGATGAGAGAACAGGCATCGACAGCTACAGCCAAAGGATGTATAATTTGGAACCAAAACCTGGGAAGCTTTGAATTCAGGTGGGTGGTAAATGCATCCAGTTCTGTAGTTCCCTACTGGGAATACAGCTAACTAAACACCTATGGGTCAAGGAACCATCCTATGGAAAAACGTTGGTTGGGTCATAATAAAAAAAACATGACTGGCTTCAGAGCACTCAGTTATTAGACACCAACAATCACTGTGAGCTCAAAACAGGAGGTCCACTATGTAGAAACACAGACTTCAAATTACTGTCTTCTTGACGAGTGATGTATGAAACAATCTCTAAGCTGTCAGAATAGATCATAACTTACTGGTTCCAGATAGCTTGAAAGAAGTGAACCAAAGTTGAATAGGCAGCAAGTAGTTCCAAGAGACTGATATGCAGAGATGAATTCCCAAGAGACCAATGGCCCAAAAGCTCCTAAATGCCCAGATTTGCACCATAACCTAAAAAAAAAGAATGCATGAAGAGGTGCACCTCCAGAGAAAAAGGAGAAACAGGAACATCTAATGGGGGTGTTGGTCTATTTAACCAATGTGCAAAATCCACATGAAGGGAAATGGATAGGGGCATCCAAGGGAAACCAAGGTGGATTCCACTAATCGTAAACTTGTAAAGCCCACAAAAAATGTCGCAAAAATGGCTAGAATGAAGGGAAATAGGGCTTGCAAAGAAGTCTATGTACCCAAAAGAGATATAACCTCTTACATAGCTATAGAAGGGAGGAGAAAATGGCCTAAAACAGAAGCTTTATGGATTGCAAGTGTATAGAAGGGTAAGCCCAGCTGAGATCGGAATTGAAAATTACCTGGAAATGAACAAGGTGTTAAGCTAGGTAGAGGAAAGAATTATTCACCTAGACCATTCAAACTACACATTTGAATGGAATAATTTGCGTGAAAAGGAGATAGAATCACCCAGTATGTCCATGTAATGATGGAAATAAAGGTGCCTCTAATGGAGAAGGCCAAAAGCCTTTACTATCCAACAAAAAAAGTTGAAGATTCAAAGCCAATGCAGAACTGGTAGACACAATCCCAACAAACAAAATGAAACATTTCTGGATGATAAGATGGGGATGTGGAGGTAAGAATCTGATACACCTATCTTCATCATTCAAAGATCAGGAGTGAAAGCCCATCAAAGAGATGGTGAATCAAATAAAAAGTTAAAGGAAGAGGAATCAATGATAAGATCTACATATTCTACAGCTCTTTGTGAAATCTAGAACTGGCTCAGAAAAATTCTGGTTGGAAATTGGATCACGAGCAGGAGGGAAGAATATGGGATGTAGGGACACAAGAGTAGGGGAACTGAATAAAGAATTGGCCCTTAAGAAAGGACTCCCAAATGGGGACAAAGTGTAAAAGCCTAGCTTCCACTGGACCTGTATCCATCACATACTCACATGGACCACTAAGAGTATTGAAAACATAAACAAAAGAACAACAGTTGACCATGGAAACCTGTATAGCAGAACTGATAAAGGAAACGAAAGAGGGTGACAAGTTACAGGAAAATGTTTAGGAGGACGTTGAGACAAATGAGAAGGTAATGAGGAAATGAAAGTGTGCAAACATGCAGATTCGACTCTGGTAAATGAGTCAGGAAGACCCTTAAAGATTTGTTGCCTTAAAAAAGGAGCCATACACATGTTTAACTTAATAGTGTTTAACTAAAGGTGTTTAACTTAACAGGAAAAAGAGGAGGTAAAAGATTGGGAACAAAGACAATACATATCTAGTTTATTAACACCAGAAAAGAAGAAGCCTTAGGCAGTTCCACTGGAGCTAAACATAACTGTTTACGTATAAATTGTCGTTTTCTTATTCTTGTATACCCCTGAACATAATAGAATACTCTCAGGCAAATCTGAATCTCACATGAAAGCTGCTAACTCCAGATGAATCAATTTGTAGCATTGTCTGTAGTCAAAGCAAGGTTAACTGGAGCAAGTAAAACTCATAGAAAAAATCAGTTACAACTAAAATAAAAACAGGCAATGTTAATGCATGCTAACTAAAGTTGTAGGACACAAGTGTAGTACACAAAGTTCTCCCTCCAAACAAAACAAAGAAGAAAGTAATGGAAAATTCCATAAATAAAAATGCAAGTGAAAAACGTCTTAAAACCATGATTGCCAATCAAGATGTGATTTAGAACTAAGCCACACAGGAGTCAGCTGGAAGTAGTGTCACACTTTACTTGGTAAAGAGTTGCTGAGAGTTGTGTCACACTCTTCTTGGTGGAGGGTTGTCAAATGTTTATTTGCATTCTGTCACACAACTGATCACATGAAAACATGTGAGGGTAGATGGGAGTGTCAAGCCTAGTGGCAAATAAAAACATAGATTAAGACTGTAAACATTATTCTACGATGAACATACAATATCAGAAAATGGATATTCAGAATGAGAATATACACATTAGCAACATTGTTAAGATTAAATTACAAACTCATATTTTTATTTCCAATAAATAAAGACACACACAATCTATAAAAAAAAAAAAAAGTCTTGAGAAATTCAAAATCCATTTCCCCAACAACCAGGTTTCATGCAAGATTAACCAATATAAAAATTGTCCATAAACCACATAATTATATTTCTAGATTTACCCCTTTTAAATTCTAACAGTCACCACCACACAAAACTGACTTTAGACAGTTTTTAACATCTATTAAGTAACAGTATGATGAATAGTTCATAATTAAATAACTTTAAAAATAAAGGTAAACATTTTAATCAAAACTAGCCCATATACAGATAGTCAAACAAGTGTTACATAGTGTATATCAAAATTAACAATGATCCCATTAGAGAAATATACATCTAGTTCAATTACAAAAACTAAGACATGCTGGATGTGTAAAAAGTAAAACTTGACAAACAATAATCATCACAAGCTAAGGACATAAACCCAGTAGTTCCATCTTACTATTTTATCTTCAAACATCCTTCTGTAAATGAAGAGTCAATATATTTTAATACTTCAGAAGAGTTTATTTAGAAACAAATCATTATCTACTATCATTCTTTCTACCCGGCTTATGGTGCCACTCTATTCTTTCACACAAGTTAAAATGAAACTTAATAAGAGAAAATAACACTCTTTGTTCTTACTTCTTGGTATTTCTATTAATTCAACAAAAAAAGAACATCACACCATGTTCTATTGGGTACTATTTTTTTTGTTTGACAAAATTGTGTACAAACAAACCCAATTAAAATTAATTTCCAAATAACTTCCACATATTTCAAACACAACCTAGTGTAAAACACTATGTTTTTAAACTTTTTACAGTCTATTAAATATTCAGTACAGTATCAAATTCATATACTCTGTATTTCCTGTACAATATTGTTTCAAACATAAATATACCAACAACAGACACTTAGAACTTGAGGAAGGAAAACGTTGCCCCATAACAAAGTTTAGTCATTATTAGTTTGTGGCTATAATGACTTCTGACTTCCAATCTGCACACAAGCATCTGATATATCACAATATTGACTTTTGACTGATGACATAGTTTTACTCAATAATATTAATGTTAACTGTGAATTGAATATATAACACTATCATCAGTTGGTCACGTTTTCATTCGATCACATTAACTTGGACTTTTTAAATGAATATATAACACTGACACTATCATTATTTAGTTGGTCACGTTTTCATTCGATCACATTAACCTGGACTTTTTAAATAAATATATAACACTGACACTATCATCAGTTGGTCACGTTTTCATTCGATCACATTAACCTGGACTTTTTAAATGGATATATAACATTGACACTATCATCAGTTGGTCACGTTTTCATTCGATCCCATTAACCTGGACTTTTTAAATGAATATATAACATTGACACTATCATCAGTTGGTCACGTTTTCATTCAATCACATTAACTTGGACTTTTTTAATGAATATATAACACTGACACTATCATTAGTTGGTCACATTTTCATTTGATCACATTAACCTGGACTTTTTAAATGAATATATAACACTGACACTATCATTAGTTGGTCACATTTTCATTCGATCACATTAACCTGGACTTTTTAAATGAATATATAACACCAACACTATCAAGAAACAGATAACTTAGTGACAAGTAACAATTTCAACTGAATCTGTAAATAAGGTATTATTTCTTTTTACATGCCCAAATGTAGTAATAATGCGAATATGTTTTGTACTAAACCTCATAATAATAATAATTCTTTCTACATTTAAACATGTTTTCATGTATGTTACTAACTTGTAAACAGATAGCAAAAACAATCATGACAAACACAGTAAACAAGGTAAGCACTAGGATATACCATTCTTTTATTCCAAGCTAATTGATTTTATTTACAAATCATGTTCACCATTTCTCAAATTATGGAGTAAGATTATTCCTGAATATCAGTAGAAAAAATATTCACAGACCAAATTTAGTCTAGTAACTAAGTTTGAATTACAACACAATACATTAGTCAATACACACACCATAAAGTAACTAAAGATTAATTACTACATATTATGTTAATCAATACACACACCATAAAGTAACTAAAGTTGAATTAGAACATTATGTTACTCAATACACACACCATAAAGTAACTAAAGTTGAATTAGAACATTATGTTAGTCAATACACACACCATAAAGTAACTAAAGTTGAATTAGAACATTATGTTAGTCAATACACACACCATAAAGTAACTAAAGTTGAATTAGAACATTATGTTAGTCAATACACACACCATAAAGTAACTAAAGATGAATTAGTACACATCAGGTTGGTCAATACACACACCATAAAGTAACTAAAGATGAATTAGTACACATTAGGTTAATTACTATACACACCATAAAGTAACTAAAGATGAATTAGTACACATTAGGTTAATTACTATACACACCATAAAGTAACTAAAGATGAATTACTACATATTATGTTAATCAATATACACACCATAAAGTAACTAAAGTTGAATTAGAACATTATGTTAGTCAATACACACACCATAAAGTAACTAAAGATGAATTAGAACATTATGTTACTCAATACACACACCATAAAGTAACTAAAGTTGAATTAGAACATTATGTTAGTCAATACACACACCATAAAGTAACTAAAGTTACTTTAGTAAATTAGTACACTTTAGGTTAGTTACTATACACACCATAAAGTAACTAAAGATGAATTAGTATACATTAGGTTAGTCAACACACACTCCATAAAGTAACTAAAGTTGAATTAGTACACATTATGTTAGTCAACACACACTCCATAAGGTAACTAAAGTTGAATTAGTACACATTAGGTTAGTTACTACACACATCATAAAGTAACTAAAGATAAATTCATACACATTATGTTACTCAATAAACAATCGGTAAGAGAAAGCAATACTTGTTTTCCATATCATTTATATATTACTTTCTTCTCAGAACTTGAAATTCTAATGTTAAATAATTATACATTAAAATTTAAGAAAATGTACCCTTTACATATCCAGTTATTTGAAACACTTTTTAGAGATTTACTATCTGATTTATTCTCAGTCTATCAAAGGATTAACAAACCTGTCTTTAATTATATAAGTTAGTTGTATTTATAAGTGATAGAATATAAAAAGCATAACTCAATCAAATTAGAAGTTCATCTGCTAGGAAAAACTCATTTAGGAATTACATAAATATATTTTAACAAATTTACTGACAAGCAACTATGCAGAAGCAAACATCATTTTTGATAAAAGACAATAATAAGAGCTGAGTAATATGTTTTAAAACAGTTTCATAAAGAAAACTTTGTCACATTTAACAGAAACTATAAAACTCATTTCTTTGGCAGGATTTGAGTGTCAATCTTCCACCACAACATAAATTTTTGTTAAAAACATTAAGAAATTTTTATTAGACATCACAAGAAATAACCAACTTCTCATACAGGGATTCATCATATTATAAACACATACACATTACAAGCAAGATTCCACATAGTTTCCAGGAAACAGACCAGTGATTCCATCACAAATCCCTTCATACCATCCATCATCATTTTTCTTTATCACATAAATCAAAGCATTCTCTGTAAACGTCAGTTCATCTTCCTTGTCAGCCACATAATCATAGATAGCAACCACTATAAGTATAGAGAAAGGATAAGTACATTCCAACATATGGTAATCACAATAAGTATAGAGAAAGGATCAGTACATTACAACATATGGTAATTACTAGAAGTACAGAGAAAGGATCAGCACATTACAACATATGGTAATCACTAGACGTATAGAGAAAGGATCAGCACATTACAACATATGGTAATCACTAGAAGTATAGAGAAAGGATCAGTACATTACAACATATGGTAATCACTAGAAGTATAGAGAAAGGATCAGTACATTACAACATATGGTAATCACTAGAAGTATAGAGAAAGGATCAGTACATTACAACATATGGTAATCACTAGAAGTATAGAGAAAGGACCAGTACATTACAACATATGGTAATCAGTAGAAGTATAGAGAAAGGACCAGTACATTACAACACATGGTAATCAGTAGAAGTATAGAGAAAGGACCAGTACATTACAACACATGGTAATCAGTAGAAGTATAGAGAAAGGACCAGTACATTACAACATATGGTAATCAGTAGAAGTATAGAGAAAGGACCATTACATTACAACATATGGTAATCACTAGAAGTATAGAGAAAGGATCAGTACATCACAACATATGGTAATCAGTAGAAGTATAGAGAAAGGACCATTACATTACAACATATGGTAATCACTAGAAATATAGAGAAAAGATCAGTACATTACAACATATGGTAATCACTAGAAGTATAGAGAAAAGATCAGTACATTACAACGTATGGTAATCACTAGAAGTATAGAGAAAGGACCAGTACATTACAACATATGGTAATCAGTAGAAGTATAGAGAAAGGACCAGTACATTACAACATATGGTAATCACTAGAAATATAGAGAAAAGATCAGTACATTACAACATATGGTAATCACTAGAAGTATAGAGAAAAGATCAGTACATTACAACATATGGTAATCACTAGAAGTATAGAGAAAGGACCAGTACATTACAACATATGGTAATCAGTAGAAGTATAGAGAAAGGACCAGTACATTACAACATATGGTAATCACTAGAAGTATAGAGAAATGATCAGTACATTACAACATATGGTAATCACTAGAAGTAATATAGAAGTATAGAGAAAGGACCAGTACATTACAACATATGGTAATCAGTAGAAGTATAGAGAAAGGACCAGTACATTACAACATATGGTAATCACTAGAAGTATAGAGAAAAGATCAGTACATTACAACATATGGTAATCACTAGAAGTATAGAGAAAGGATCACATTACAACATGGTAATCAGTAGAAGTATAGAGAAAGGACCAGTACATTACAACATATGGTAATCAGTAGAAGTATAGAGAAAGGACCAGTACATTACAACATATGGTAATCACTAGAAGTATAGAGAAAAGATCAGTACATTACAACATATGGTAATCACAATAAGTGTAGAGAAAGGATCAGTACATTACAACATACAGTAATGACTGTAAGTATAGAGAAAGAATAGGTACATTACAACATACAGTAATGACTGTAAGTATAGAGAAAGAATAGGTACATTACAACATATGGTAATCACAATAAGTATAGAGAAAGAATGAATGCATTATAACATATGATAATGACTATAGGTATAAAGAAAGGATCAGTACATTGCAACATATGGTAATCACTAGAAGTATAGAGAAAGGATCAGTAAATTATAACATATGATAATCACTATAGTTATAGAGAAAAAACACCAATAGCTAACAATACATGAAAATAACATCTAGTTTAGAGAAAGAACCAATTCCTAACAATACATGACAATAACATCTAGTTTAGAGAAAGAACCAATTCCTAACAATACATGACAACGACATCTAGTTTAGAGAAAGAATCAATACCTAATAATACATGACAATGTCAACTAGTTTAAAGAAAGAACCAATACCTAACAATGCATGACAATGACATCTAGTTTAGAGAAAGAACCAATACCTAATAATACATGACAATGTCAACTAGTTTAAAGAAAGAACCAATACCTAACAATGCATGACAATGACATGTAGTTGAGAGAAAAAGCCAATACCTAACAATACATGAATAAGACATGTAGTTTTGAGGAAGTGCTAATACCTAACAATATATGAAAATGATATCTAGGTAAGAGAAAGAACCAATACCAAACGATACACGTCAATATCAATATCTAGTAGTATAAAATATAAAGCTACCTTTCTCTAGATAATTGTTTGGTGCCCAGTCAGGTTCAACAGAACTACCTCGTGCCTGTAAATATGCATGAGAAGAAGGTGGCATGTACCTTCCTGGGTATATTCCATCGTGCTCAGGTGGAGGTGGTGGAAGTGGTGGTGACACTAAAAGTATCAAAGTGTTTCACTTTCATACAATCCCATCAATGATTTACAATACCTAGTTTACTTTGTACTGTATACAACCTGTACTTTTCTAATACTCTAGTAATGCTCACACCAAACTTCAAGAGTATTTTTAATACAAGTAATTTTACCATTAAAAAGCATATTAATAGTATGGACATAAAATCAAATACAACATGAATAGTGTCATGTTTATATGTATTACTTATTAAAACTAGGATTATGAATAGTGTCATGTTTATATGTATTACTTATTAACACTAAGATTATGAAGTGTCATGTTTATATGTATTACTTATTAACACTAGGATTATGAATAGTGTCATGTTTATATGTTTTCCTTATTAACACTAGGATTATAAATAGTGTCATATGTATTACAAATTAACACTAGAATTATGAATAGTTTTATGTTTATATATATTTATTATGTATTAACACTATGATTATAAATAGTGTCATGTTTATATGTATTCCTTATTAACACTAAGATTATGAATAGTGTCATGTTCATATGTATTACAAATTAACACTAGAATTATAAATAGTATCTTGTTTATATGTATTACTTATTAACACTATGATTATGAATAGTATCATGTTTATATGTTTATTTGGAAATCTGTCTAGGGTCTTGCCCATGCACATTGCTTAATAATTCAAGAAATCCAGACTTTTTTGAAAACTTATTTTCTTAATGACTCTAATCCTATGTGAATGGGTTATGGTTAAAGTATACATGCATGGAGTGACCTTTTACAGACAGCCTTTCAACAAGGTATTATGTATTCAATGTCAACTAGTTGTTTTACTCTACATTGGTGATTTAGTTATAGGAGAGTTGATGTCAGATATATCAATACTGAGAAACATTAGTTACTGCCTATCTTTTGGTGAATTCCTTCCACAAACATTATTTTGCTCTCCAACTCTCATGGTATGAGGAAATCTGATGTTCAAAATTAAAAGGCACATTTTTTGTACAAATATGTATATCATACATCCAGTTTTTTATGTGTAATAAATTTGTAGAATTTGCAAAGATTGCAATATTTCATGTGCATAAACTTAGTAAATTTTGAAGTATAAATAGCATCCAATGTCCAATACAAGGTCTGTGGTGGATTACTCAACAGGCTAAATAAGCTTCCATTTCAAGGTTTGAAATGTGCATCCAGAATCCTGATGGCTACAATTTACTAGTTTGTAGAAAATAATAACTATGGTTTACACAAAATATTAGCTACAATTTACTAGTTTGTAGAAAATAATAACTATGGTTTACACAAAATAATAACTACGATTTACTAGTTTGTAGAAAATAATAACTATGGTTTACACAAAATAATAGCTACGATTTACTAGTTTGTACAAAATAATAACTATGGTTTTCACAAAATAATAGCTACGATTTACTAGTTTGTACAAAATAATAACTATGGTTTACACAAAATAGCTACGATTTACTAGTTTATAGAAAATAATAACTATGGTTTACACAAAATAATAGCTACAATTTACTAGTTTGTACAAAATAATAACTATGGTTTACACAAAATAATAGCTACAATTTACTAGTTTGTACAAAATAATAACTATGGTTTACACAAAATAATAGCTACAATTTACTAGTTTGTACAAAATAATAACTATGGTTTACACAAAATAATAGCTACAATTTACTAGTTTATAGAAAATAATAACTATGGTTTACACAAAATAATAGCTACAATTTACTAGTTTATAGAAAATAATAACTATGGTTTACACAAAATAATAGCTACAATTTACTAGTTTCAGTGATGACGAGAAACCCACTTGTTGAGAAAATTTATATGCAAAAACGGCTTGTTTGGGCTGAGAAAACACTTTTACATAGAAAAGCGAACAACGTTTCGACCTTCTTCGGTCATCGTCAGGTTCACAAAGAAAGAGGTAACTGACCAGAAGCTGACCACATGTTTGAAAGGGGTTGTGTAACTGTGTGTTGAAATGTAGAGGGCGGTATTAGATGTTTGAATATATAATTTTATTTATTTTATTTTATTAATATAGGTATAAAGGCGTTCCTTTATATTGGTTTATTTTGGGTTTAAGTTGTTGTATAAGTAAGGCTTCTTTAATTTTGCATTTGTTTATGTTTGTTTCTTTATTTAGTATTTGAGTGTTTTCTATGGTTATGTTGTGTTTATTTGACTTGCAGTGTTCGAAAACGTGTGAAGGTGACTTTTTATGTTCTTTGAATCTGGTTTCCATTTTTCTACTTGTTTCTCCAATATAGAAGTCGTGGCAGTTATCACATTGTATTTTATAAATAATGTTGGTGTGGTGTTTGTCAGTGTAGTTTTTACATAGTATAGACCTCAGTTTTGTGCGGGTTTTGAATAAATTTGGTATTAATTGGAATGTCATATTTTGTTACTAATTTTGCCAAATGTTGGTTATTTGTTTGCTGATGTCAGGAATATATGGTATACAGCAGTATATGGTTTCGTGGTTTTTGATTCGTGAGCTGTATTTACTTTAGTTGGTTGATTTTGCTTTCTGTCTAGGTGTGTGTGCGTATAATGTTTTCTACGGTTTGTGGAGGAAACTTATTGATGTTGGTGAAGTATTGTTTTATTTTGTCTAATTCATCGTTAATTTTATCTGGTGAGCATAGTTTTATGGCTGTGTTTATTTGGTTTCTTAGTATGTTGAGTTTTTGTTTTGTTTCATGTGCTGAGTCCCAAGGAATGTATAGTCCAGTATGGGTGATTTTTCGGTGGATTTCTGTTTGAAATTGTGTATCAGTTCTTGTAATTTTGAGGTTAAGAAATGATATTTGATTGTTTTCTTCCTGTTCACATGTGAAGTTGATGTTGGGATGTATAGAGTTAATGTGATTGAAAAATTAAGTATGTGTTCTGTAGATTTGAATCCCCGCAACCGTGTCATCTACATATCTGTACCAGTATAGTGGTGGATGTAATGCTGTGTTAATTGCTTGTGTTTCAACTTGTGTCATAAAAAATATTGGCTAGAACTGGTGATACTGGGTTGCCCATGCTTAGGCCATTTGTTTGTATATAGTTTTGGTTGTTGAACATGAAGTTTGTCTTTATCGTGGTGAATTCTATGAGGGTTGCTAACTGGTTACTGGGAATTTTTATAGTTGGGTTAGGGTCTCGGATATAGAGTTCTAAGGCTATCTTGCAGGCTTCAGTGGTTGGAACTTCTGTAAAGAGGGATATAACATCGAAACTGGCCATTAAGGCTTTATGATTAAGTTGATTTAGATTAGACTTGAAATTAAAAGAGTCTTTGATAAATGAGCTGGCTGATGTTACATATTTGGAGAATGCCCATGCTATGTATTTACCAAGGTTGTAATTAAACGATTCATATGTGGACATTATTGGTCGTAATGGACAATCTGGTTTATGAGGTTTGGGGATGCCATATATTTGCGGTGTGCGTGAGTCGGTTTTACGTAGGTAGGAATAAAGTGTTTGTGAAATTGTGTTAGCTTTTTTCATTTGTAGTAGTAATTTGTTCAGTTGTGTCTCGCGTGTCTTTGTTGGATTTGTGTGTATTGGTTTAAATTTGTTCGTGTCTGATAGGATGTTATTCATTTACATAATTTACTAGTTTGTAGAAAATAATAACTATGGTTTACACAAAATAATAGCTACAATTTACTAGTTTGTACAAAATAATAACTATGGTTTACACAAAATAATAGCTATGATTTACTAGTTTGTACAAAATAATAACTATGGTTTACACAAAATAATAGCTATGATTTACAAGTTTGTACAAAATAATAACTGTGGTTTACACAAAATAATAGCTACGATTTACTAGTTTGTACAAAACACTAGTTACAATTTATCAACTGACAACTTATCAGTGCAATGGCTTACCATTTCCTGAGTATTCCCTGGAGGTCAAGTTAGACGGAGGCTCTGCAAGTAAGCAGTCAGCATACTATACAGTTAACCACACAAAGAGAATACACTAAAATATGACACATTTGTTATTTGACCAACAAGACTGTAACAAACAAAGAATATTAAGGGGAATGTTGCTAAAAACAACATAAGAAAAAAGTGCAATTTTATTCTTGATTTAAAAACTTAAAATAAAAAAAAAATAAAGAAAAATCACTGAAACAACAAATATTCAAATTATTATGAGTAATAAAGTGATACATTTTATCTCAAATATGAATATAACAATAACTATACTGCATTTAATGTGTAATCACATCCAATGATGTTTCTTACCTCTCTGATGTCGAGAAAACCCACTTGTAGAGAAATATATATGCAAAAACGAGCCATTTTTGCATATATATTTCTTACCTCTCTGTTGTTTAGTTTCTTTATAAAAAGTATCTGAATAAATACTAGCTCCAGCACCACCTACACATCATACATCAGCTAGTGTTGTCCCTCCTAAAAGCTTTCAACTACATCTCACATGGAAATCATCATTTTACAACCCTCCACCAATAAGAGCTCAACACACCCTCCTGATGCATGACTCCCTCTATTCAATTCTACCAAACTATAACTTCAAATTTTGGCAGAAACAAGAAGCACCAATTTTCAGTGGGGAAGAATGGTGAGAAGTGTGAGAGTAGGTAACTATCTCTCAGAAATAAACTTTTAGTACAGGAAAATTATAACTTCTGATAAGGTACATTACCTTCACTCATATTAATAGCTAGAATTCATACTGAATCAGTGGAAGTGCTGGTGCAACGGGAAAACAAAGGATCCTTTGAAAGAATCCAAAGAATATGTTAAAATGGTGGATCCTTGCAATAGAGAAGCACCACTTCTGTACCAAGCATACTCTACATTCAGTGTGGAAAGAAGTGATGCAAACATGAGCATAAAACAGGGAGTAGCACATCCAAAAGGAAAAGAACCATGATTATACAGGGTTCAATCCAAAGAATGACAGTAATGTGGGAGATAATAAAAAAGATGTGCCCCAAGAACTAGAGTAGCTAGGACATTAGGAACTGTACACAGCAAGTTAAATGGATGAAGAACCACATACAAAGACATACAGATCCAAAACTAGCTCAAAGGGTAAGCATGAAACTGGTACCCAACCTTGCATTGAGCAAAAGTAAGACAGCGTCACAGAAGAGGAAAGACAGGAACATGAGCATATGATTACAAAACATCAACATTGGGCATCTTATTCCTGAACAAATAGCCCACCAGAGTGTGATAAAAAACGAGACAATAAAAAAAGAGGAAATAACCACAAAGTTAATAAGGCAGGACAGATCAACCTGCATCAAAAATACAAAACTAATGGAAAAACTCTTACAGATAGGGTAGGTAAATAAAAGGAAGGTGTTAGACAATGAACGTGAATAAAAAATATAAGGGTTAAAGAGGCAATGCAGCAATAAAAAAAATTGGATATAGCAACACAGATACCCTGCATGATGCTCAAGTTAGCAATCCACAAAAAAACAACATACCTATAGAGTAAATATGTCTTCCATAAGTCCTGATTAGAATAAAAATGGAGAGGAAACAAAATTGGTACAAACAGTGTTCCAACCCATTATAAAAAGAAGCCACATGTACAGGAAAAGAGCCAAAGATGGAAATTAGCTCTACTTGGAGTTAAGCAGTAGGAGGAAGGTATCCCATGACAAACCAAAAGAAACAGGTGAACACCACATGAAGGAAGTGCATGACGACTGATACATAATACCAGTAGGAGAAGTGATAGGGAAAGATGAAGACAAAAAAAACTTGTCTAGCAACAAAAAAATAGAATTAACAAATTCCACCTCCATAAAGACAATAAAAATTTGAAGTGTAAAGAAACCAAAAACAAAAAATAATCAGCTTGATAGTAAGCTAGAGCAGAATGAACCAAAGCTTATGGAGGGCAAGACATGCCAGGGCCATATCTGAATAGAGAAACATAAAGGCCTAGAATGAACCAATGTGTCTGGAAAATGGAGTGAAACATATAAAACAGGTCTCAAGTAGGTCTACCAGGCTCTGCAGTATACACTTGGGAAGGCCAAGTCATAATCAGATGGAGAAAAATTGTCAAATATACTTGGCTCTGAATGAGAACAGCAATTTAAGGAGAAGGTTTTGCAGACCCAAGGTCTGCAAATAAAATTAACCGTAAAATGTATAAAATATAATTTGTTATGGAAATGAAAAAGTCATTATATGTTTGAATTAATTAAGTTTATATTGACAATAAAAAATTAGTACACAGTATTTGTTAAAGAAACAACACATTTAATCTAGTTTACAATTTATCAATAAGATGAAGAGAGGTAAGCCTAAAATAACAGACAAATGTTAAGCCTAATCTAACATTGTAGGACAAAGAATATCACTAAATGTTAATTTAAAAGTAGATAGAAATCTAACTAAATGTATAACATTGAAACCAAAGACCTACAAATGATAATATTAACAACAAAACGATTCATAAAGCTATAACAGTATAACAGCTTATTTGTCTGAAGTCAGTGAACCATATTCCAAACATATGGTCCCCCAAACCTGATGTTCTATGAAGGTCAACTCATATTATATCAATCTCCTAATGTATTCCTTAGTTACGTATTCCCAACTAAAGCCTGAGTAATTATGCTGGAAGTAAATTACAACATTTTCGAAGTAGAAACATAAGTTGTGACGAAAACAAAACAAAAAAAAAAGCGAAAAACAATAAAGGTAAGTTATCACTTAACACTGGTAAGAACAATAAAGGTAAGTTATCACTTAACACTGGTAACATGAAGTCGGGAAAAAAAAACTCCACTTCACATGAAACATGAAAAAAAAAATGAAGGAAGAAAGCACAAACAAAAAATATTTTGCACATAACACTGCCATTAGAAGCAATACTGTCATAAGGGTGTGTTGCATTCCTACTAGTTGAGGGTTGTTGCATGACAGTTTGCATGAAAGATAAAGTTTAACCATGTTGAATGTGGGGTAAATAAGAGCTCAAGGCTTTTTGGCATGCAAAAAAAAGTTGCATATAGAGGGTAGCACTGAATGAGAATAGCTATTTATGTGAAAGAGAAGTAATATGCTTTATTAGAAATAGCTAACTTGGTAGAGTGTTGTCACTTTTAATGATTAAAATGCATTATTTTATCAACTGGGTTCCCTCAGTTGTGCCCCATAACCCTATGGTTTATGATATTTTGCCAACAATGTAAGATTACATGAGTCTATATTCTAAGCTAATAATATAGGATAATTATTATGTATAAAAAATTATAAATATGAAATAAATTTAGATATAATTAAAATTAACATATATATTAATATACATTAAATTATTTAACTAACCTCCAGCTTCTGCAATGTAGTAAATTTAGACTAGTCCTAAATTCATAAACTAAACTAAAAATGTATAATAACCTTTATAATTATAATAATTAGTATTAACTATAATGAATATAATAACCAATATTGTTACTCAAAGTAACCTTAAAAAAATGATAAGTTAAAACTAACTGTTGTTGTTGGAAAATCAATGCCCATGAAATATCTTGCAACTGATAAAGTTTCACATTATAAGAATAGTATCTGCACATGTCACTAGTGGCCATTAATTATAAAACAACTGAGCAAGGTTATATCCTCCAAATGTCACCAGTTATGCTAACTGTAAAAAATGTTACTGTATACCTCTTTACAGTAAACTAATTACACTATCGTAGCATGAACGTGGAACTATAGTAAAAAAAGGACAATCAAATTTTATGAACTTGTCATTAATAAAATCATATCCCTTCATGCATACAGTGACACTGAAAAATTCCTTTCAACTTTACTACACTAGGCAAACATTACTAAGAAATAATATGTAAGTGCAAGCACACCATATACATTAAAATTCAGGAAATTTTTCATTAATAATAAAACAATAAGATCTATAGAAGGAGGCAAAAGAATGGTGAATATGATAAAGTTATTAGAGGAAACTGATAAAACCTAACTATCTTATACTTTCATGTTATAATGTACACTGTAGAAAACACTTCAAAGCAATAGGAGGTAAAAATAATAGAGAATGCAGTATCACAATGGTTGTTTATTTTTCTAAAATAAATAGTTTAACAAAATTAAAGTGTAAACATGGGTGTGATATTCCATAAAGGTATAAAGCCCATAACTTGCAACAAAAAGGTCAGTGAATTTACCACAACATGAACGTATCTCTATTACTAAATAATTGAGGTGTAGCCTTGCCTGTGAAAACAATTAGAGTGAGTTTGATAATTGGAACACCTCATCTTTGAAGCCAATGAATAACCACAATTTATTACAAGCATAAACAAAACAGACCATAAAAAGCAGAACCTAAAGATAAAATAACAATTCTGTTTGTCCCCAAAATAAGTTACAAAAAAAAGTTTCATGTTTAAGTCTTTTAAAATATCAATACTCAAAAATCTTCTAAATACTTAGTCCAGACTATCACACATTAAATAACATATATTTAAAATTAATTGTTCCTATCCATAGTTTTATGTAGCAGATACAGAAAGACAAAGCCTCAAAGAGCACCAGTAAAATATAAGAATGATAAAGCCCAACTTACTCACTACCACAAAGTACATTTTAGGCACAAGTCAGAGCACAAAATGGCATTAAAGCAAAATAGCTGGCAAATTAAACAGCATAAAAAAGTTCTATATCTTAGAACAACAATTCCTGCATTCAAAAGAGCCTAGCAATCTATATATTCTCCATCAGAGACTGAAGAACAGAGATATGTAACTTATTGAACAAACTCCTCCAAAGCAGCCAATCACAAGCTTTATTCACACAAATGAACATACCAATCAAGAACCACATCCACTCAACCAATCACATCAATAACAAACAAGAACTCTCCATTATAAATGCCCTACAAGATAAAAACACAAACCTGATGATCTATGGAAGAATTCTGAAATATCATTTACAATAAAGAAATGTTCTAGAGTTTGTTCATTATAAATTCATCTTTCAAACATAACCTTCAAAGAAATATAGTACATTTGGTTTAAAATGTGTATATTTAAAAATCCATAAATTTACCAAACGAGGGCAAGTCCCATAATCAGCCTTGGTCTTAAACCTGTACTCACCATCATCTCAGAAATATGGCACTTCATTAAACATATACGGTCCAAAAACAGTTAAAACACAGTACACCAACAAAAAGAGCAAAACTGTACATATAAATAAAAATTATGGTATTGATTAGGGATTCAGTTGAATAATAATTAGAATTCCAGAAGTTTAAACTACATGTGTGAAATACATTTAAGAATAGAATTTAACAAGACAGTAACATAGATGAAGCACATGTGCATAATGGTTTACTATAAGGTCTAAAGATAACTAGACGATATTACAATTACACAACCCCCTTCAAACATGTGGTCAGCTATCAGTCAGTTACCTCTTTCTTTCTTTGTGAATCTGACGACGAACAAAGAAGGTCGAAACGTTGTTCGCTCTTCTACATAGAATTTTCTCAACCTATACCAACCATTTTTACGTAGATGTAATTAAAATAATATTACAAGCTATTTTATACAAACACTTTCAGATCAATGCTAATTTCTGTGAATATAGACCATACCTTTATTGTAAAACCTTTACAGTTAATAAAGATTATATTCTTTATCAAAAGAATCTGGATAAGTTCAAGAAATCCTGTACTGGTCTAATTGAAGAAAACAATAACATATCTATAATTTATTTCTACTATATAGAAAGTATTAACAGTTATATATATAGTCAATAAGTTTCACAGCTTACCAGGAAGGGTATCATTTGATAATAATATTGATGTTTCTGGCATGGGTGGAGGTGGAAGTGGAGAAGTAGGTGAAGGAGGTTTCAAGTTTTGCTGAAGGTGAGACATTGGGTGAACCATTCCCACTTGTGGTTGTTGTGCACCCACATTCAGTAAAGACTGAGATTGGTTACCTACAACAGGAAGAGTGGAATAACCATTTCCCTGCTGTATTTCTTGTGCTTTTGGATGCCCAATAGGAAAATTTGGTGCATAATTGCTTGGGACTTGTGGTGGAGCTATAGGAGGAGCTAGTGTCCTATATTCACGATTGTTGCGGGAAAGACTTCCCCCACTTCCAACAGCTACTCTTGCTGGCTGAGGTGGTGTTGGAGGTTTAGTGGTTGGGGCAGGCCCTGCACTACTGGTGTTTATGTGTCCCTGAACAATCTGATGATGAGTGTGTTTTGAATGTGGGTTGGTTAAAGGAGTTCTTACTCCATGACCAATATCATCCAAGACTGAAAAGTCAACAGGCTTACGAGTATACTTAATTGGACGTTCAGGATTAGCAGGAGCTAATATCTTATGTTGCCGTGTTGTATTTTTGTTGGTTGTTAAAATTCCAATTTCTCGACGGGCAACCTTTTCCTTGTGAATCATCACTGTCTGCAAATAAAAATACATTTTAACTAGCACAACAAAATACTTGTAAAAAATACAAAATGTGCTAAAACAAAATGTGTCATTCACTTCCCTTCTTCTCACACAACATTTGATATAGAAATAAGTCTTGCATGTATCTACCTTTATGTACATGTTGTAAACATATCATGACTAGACAAATAGGAACCAAGAGAGGACTTCAACTAATAGTGAAGTCTTACATGTATCTACCTTTATGTTTATGTTGTAAACATACCATGATAATATATACAGAAACCCATAGAGAGAGATCAAGTTGTCCAGAAAAGTCCCTAGACATTCAGCATCTACCATCATGACTAAAAGCAGAATATCCAGTTTAGTTTCTGGTGAAAAAAAAGTAATATATATCTCTGTACTTAAATGTCTATTCTAAGATAAGAGGTAACTTACATGTGTCAAAAAGATTAGGGACCCTAAAGGTGAATCATAGAGTATTGTCTTAAACAAGCCAATGTTAAAAATATATTTTTATAACTTAATCAGCTAGTTAAATAAGGTTTTCACATTTCTCTCCTTCTCTTTGTGATAGAGTAAGTTATGTAATGCAGCATGGTTCACAAGGTAGGAGATAACATTTGGTATAATGATTGAAAGTGTATCAACAACTAACAGTAGATTGTTAAATTACAATTTGCTGCCTATAAAAATCTTTGCAATGATAATTGAATATTCACTAATATATAGAATATTTCTACAATCTATGAAAATGTTTTGACTAAAACGTTTGCAAAAAATATCCAATTATTTTTATTAAAAATTAGCCCTTCCTTACAAGTTAATATTAGCAATTCAATAGTAAATTTACAACTATATGTTCTTTTATTGTTGTAAAGTCTGATACTGTTCACATATATTAACGAATATATTAACACTACACTAATTTAAAACTGTTTTTAACATACAACAGCTAGCCTGAACGTTTACAAACAAAATCAAAAGTTTGCTCAATACATATGTAGCATGCAGGTTAAAATCAAACTATTAACATACATTCCTAGGGCTGAACAACATTAATGGCACATTAGTATGAAGCAAAGCTAATTACTTGTTACTCCTATAACACACTGATTTGTTGGTACCAAAATTACAGCTAGAGAACATATAGTTCTAGTTACATGAAAATGTATTTGTTATAGGTACTTCCCATCAATCTCACATTAGTTTTTACCATTTAGTGCTGCCCTCTATATGCAAACTTTTTCAAAATGCATATCTTCTATATCCCTTTGTTGAAACCCAAAGTTCCAACATGTCTCTCATGCAAACAATCATGCATCAACTCTCCACCAGTGAGGACATCACTGTCACATGATGCACATCATTATCTCTATGAGACACTAACGAACTATGATTTCACAATTTAGTAGAAGACGTAGGCACTAGAATATTGTGGGGGGAAGGGGGAAAGTATGAGAAGAGTGAAGCTCTTTCCAGAAATACATTTATGTATGGGAAAATTATAACTTCTTATAAGGTATTTCCCTCTTCTCACAAGATTAGCTTGAAATACCACAATAAAATCAAGGAGGGTCTGTTGTGAGAGCAGAACAGGTGCATCCCCAAAGGCATCTGAAGGACACCCCTGGAGATAAGAGAGAAACCAGATTATTTGAGGAGGGGCACCACACAACTTCTGAATCAGATATCTCTTGGTCACAAAGAGGTGAAATCCAAACATGGTGGAACATCAGTGTGGAAGAGGATAGTTGAACAATGAGATGTTAAACAGAAAGAAGGATCACTCAATTCAAGTGATGATGTGCCCCATAATGTAGAGTGGCTAATGCACCACAGACCTTATTCAGTAAGTCAATTATATCAAAACCTCACTTGCTGAGCAACTGAGGGAACTATGGTTGATGCAACAAGTCTGGAAGCAACAGAATAGGGATAGGAGGGATCACATGGAGCTGAAGCAACTGAGGAAACTATGGTTGATGCAACAAGTCTGGAAGTAACAGAATAGGGATAGGAGGGATCACATGGAGCTGAAGCAACTGAGGAAACTATGGTTGATGCAACATGTCTGGAAGTAACAGAATAGGGATAAGAGGGAGCACATGGAGCTGAAGCAACTGAGGGAACTATGGCTGATGTAACAATTCTGGAAGTAACAGAATAGGGATAGGAGGGATTACATTGAGCTGAAGCAGCTGAGGGAACTATGGTTGATGCAACAAGTCTGGAAGTAACAGAATAGGGATAGGAGGAAGCACATGGAGCTGAAGCAACTGAGGAAACTATGGTTGATGGGTCAGTAAGGTGCAATCAGAAGGACGTTTTATGGAGTGACAAGGGTAAGAAATATTTACTTGATGAAGTAATTGGATATTATAAGAAACAGAAAGCAAACAGATGGGACCAATCCCAGCTGAAAACATCTATTGTCAATGCCTTAGAATAGGGTACTGAGGACCAAAACTGAGGTAACTTGTGACTGAAGATAGTGGTGCACACATCAATATGGGGAGTACTCAAATGATGACAGCACCATCAAAAAACAGAAGGATATATGAATAATTCCATGAAATATACCTGATTTGGAAAACACAATTTGCTAGCAGATCAACCCAAATACCCCAGCCCTGAAGGGATACTACATTCTTGAACAGATGTAACTCTGGCCACAGAGAAGAAAGTAGGACATGCCAACATATAGGCTAATGGATATTGTTCACCAAAGATAATTGAAAGTGAATAAGAGTATCCATGGGATACCATCTGAAGTTCCACTGGTCATGAAGGGCCCAATGAAGCAAATGCATATGAGTCCTACCATGGGGTGTGATATATGTGAGAGATGACCACCACCTGAAAGCAACAGAACCTTGCCAGCAGCAAGTAAGGGAGCAGACAGGGCTGTTTGAACAGCCATTTATATAGAATAGAGCTGAAAAGTAGACAGTTGGACCCAACCAAAATGGGTGTTGAAGAAAACATTCTGATATACAAGGTTCTGACTGGAGAGGATGAAAGAAGGGATCCTCCAATGTGATCAACCATCCCATCCACACAGCTTTGAGAAGGAACTGATGAGTAGAACTGGTGACTCATGTTCAGAATGAGCAAGAAGAAGCCAGTTGTTTGGGTACAATTGGGTACACATGGAAATGCAGCCCTAGTGTGTGAATATGTTGAGCAAATGGACAAACCAGTGAAGAAAACATATGGTGTGAAATTCCAACAAAGGAATGTGGAAAGCTTGTGACATGAATTTTGAAAAAGTTCACATGTAGAGGACAGCATAAAATGAGAAAAGGGAAAGATCATTACTGGAAATTAGAAGTTTTTCTTCAAACTATAGCTCAGCATAATTGTTTTCAGCTAAATATTTGTGAGTAGTACATAATAACGTATGAACTCAAACAAAAAATTCAGAAGTTAAATTGATCGCATAATAATGTTAAGCTACCATTAAAAGTAACTTTTTTTCACAGTTTTATCATATACACTTATTGAATCATTAAAATGTACAGATGAAAAATCCTTAATTTCTATTATGTTTTTCAAATCTCCTGCAATTTTTTGTTTGAAGCTATATCAGATAAACAAGTTCTTTAAATGGAAAGAACTGTTGCATATTTTACCCTGTAGTGTAGACATCAAATAATGGCTAAATTATAAAAAAAATCACATGGAATTCCTGAAAGATGTTAAGGTACAAAAAACAAGAACAAACTGTTTACCTCAGAAATATGGTTAATCTGAGATTCCATTTCAGTCATCTGTGTTGTCTGCATGTCCAACATATGTAGCAGATTATAGGCTAGTGTGTTTATTTGGTAAGCTACACTAGCTAATGACTGAGTTGTAAAGTTCTTTGTTTCTTCTAGTGCTTGGTTTTTGTTGTCCATCTACAAATAATAACAAAAACTAGTAGTTTGTTCATGTATTTACCATACAGATTAACTCATACACTACATGTTTCTAACTTGCCAAAACAAAAAGTATGTTACATTGTAATAATAACTAACTAATTAGTGTTAAGTTTCATGACATATGTATAGTGGTTATGAGTTACAAATGAATTTTTCTTCATATAAAACCAGAAATATGAAATCTGCCTATAATTTTCAACATGTGTTCATGGTACAAAT
The DNA here is from genome assembly GCF_004210375.1 of Tachypleus tridentatus. Classification (NCBI taxonomy): domain Eukaryota; kingdom Metazoa; phylum Arthropoda; class Merostomata; order Xiphosura; family Limulidae; genus Tachypleus; species Tachypleus tridentatus. Next base: position 4,332,794 of record NC_134833.1, on the reverse strand, counting down.
TTGCAATGGTTTAATGCACTAGTTATGTGAAAGATTACATTATAAACATTTGAAAATGTCAATGATACCAAAAATAAAGCAGTTTTGAGTTTTCCATAGTCTCAAAATAAAAACATTCTAAATATTAACAAAAGACATACTAGCCATTATGCTGGCAGCTGTATTGCATTACAGTGGTCTTATAACCAGCTTACGAGACAGCCTGATATTTAATTGTAATATACGTTTCTGTAGTTAATGACACAAAAATATAAATGTTTTCATTGTTCAATATTTCTAGCTAACTTTAGCTTAAATTGTTTTAAAATGAAACACAATATGTACCAAGATACTTGTAACTTTTCCATGACTTGTATCAATGACTGGTTCTTCTCACAAAAATATATGAGAAAACTTTTCATGAAACATCCATTAAGGTTAATTTGTTTAAACTATTTTCTCACAGTTTCATGACCCAGTTATGAGTCTTTCACATGTTAAATAGGTCTAATCTCATGTTTCAGTATCGTTTACTTTCAACACAATTTGTTTCATAAGATTACACTGCACAACAAAGTTTTTGCTTCTTGAACACTGTTGGGTGTTCCATGTAGATTTTTGGCTGCTGATCATGAAAATCACATCCAAATTTGCCCATCATGTACAGTTTCATCAACATATTCAGTTTCACCAGGACATTGCTACAATGGAAAATCGATATCATGATATATGGAATCCATCAATGCTTGTTGACCACTGTTGGACACTGTAACGTGATGCACCGGACATTGAATACAAACGAAAATCAGGAGCAAAACACTTTTAATTGTGTTGAACTTAATAGCATATTAGAAACATAAATGCAATTAAATACATTATTGCCAGTAAACAGTTAACTGTCTATTTCTCAGAGTTCCTACATGATGAAGCAAAACCAAAACCAAAACCATATTTGTGCATACCCACCAGGTACCTGTCACACTTAGCAAAAACTTTTCAAAAAAATTGTTGTGCAGTGTTATTGATTTTCTCTGAGATTGCTTAGAGGTAAAAGAAATATTAATTTCTGAATACAAGGAGATACATATATTTAATAAGAATTTTTCATTAAAATTAATGACATGATTCCAATAAATAAATCCAAACCTTTTCCTAACTGTGCATTTTCTACACTTCTGCTATTCATTTTCATTAGTATTTTATAACTTCCAGGTTTTTATCCAAAACCACACCCAATAACTTTTCACTGGGCCCAAAAGAACATATGTAAACCATACATATACCTATCTCATAGAACAAACGTGAAATAATTAAAAATCAAATTTTATAGATTAAAATATTTTCACTGACAAGAAGAGATTACTATTCCTCATAGAAATAAATTATGTAACATTAAGAATGGCATATTTATCACTAACTGATATTTTCTGGTTTGGTTATGCACAAAGTTTTGGAATAAGCTATCTGTGCTCAGCCCTCCATGAGTATTGAAACCCAATTTTTAGTGTCATAAGCCTGCAAATGTACTGATCCACTGGAGGGAGGCATTAACTCATAAACACAAACTAATATTTTCATAAAAGGATTTAAACAAGCATTTTACTTCTGTTAGAACCAACACACTTTGTCACAAATACGTAAGGCTAAACCAGAAAAAAATGAGTAGTATTTTCTTGTATATAATACATTGAGAAATTATATCAGATTTTGTTTATTAAACTATTCTGTTATCTAATCAAAGTACCTTTGATGTTATTTGACTTTTATCAGCTAAAGTTAAAAAATACCCATGTTGCCAATTTCATTCAAATCAAATACATTATCATGCAAATTTTATCATGCAAATTCTTATGTCTTCCAGGAGTTTAAAATGTAATAAATACAAAAACGTCTTTTACTGATATTCTAACATATACTGTAATAAGGAATGTACATTACACATATACATACAAAATTTCAAGATACTATATACATCTATGTTGCCAAAGAAACTATTATACTCTCATTACAACATAATTAAAATAAGATTAAAATTGTTTTCATAGGGTACTCAATACCAACTTGACAGAAATCATATTGTTTTTACAAGGTACTTAACACTAAATTAACAGTAATCATACTGATTTACAACGTACATGATACTAAGTTGACACTAAATTGACAGTTGATTGGTTGGTTGGTTGATTTAGTGATTTCATGGCACAAAGCAGCTCGGCTATCTGCTCCAAGCATCCGATAAAAAGGTAAAAGTAAATACAGTAAAATTCATATTTTACTTAATATTCATATTAAGGTATAACAAAACAAAGTTAAACATAAATAAATATCATAAAACCAATGTTTACATCTAGTCTACAACATTAAGAGAAAAACTACAGTAATTCAAGTTGTAAAGGACTTTCTGTAGCGTGACTGTAATAACCATAACTCGCTAGCAAGAATAACAGGTAAGTACAAAAACCACCGTCAGTCACCTGAAGTTGGCCTTTCCAGTCCTGGTTTCAAGTTACTTAATGTTACGGTCAGTTCCTAATTTCAAATTGAACTAGATGAACTGTGATTTTTAAAAGGGAGCCACAGTTAAAAGGTGTAAAGTATATATTAAACTTAAATGGCATTAAAAACATTAATGGCCTTTAAAAAACTAAAAACATTACCACGGTGGATAGTGTGGATTGGGCAAGTCTTTGCTGTTGGAAGGGGATTCCAAAGACTGAGGATGTGAACAAATGATTGTTTTGCATCTGAGGTGAGAGAGGAAGATGGATCCAAGGAAATGACTGTACCTGGAACCAAAGGATGTGGATCTTGGGGTTTGGTGGAATGTATATCAGGTACAGAGATGGGTGTCAAAGTTGATTCATCAACTTTTTTAACCATGGAGGTCAAAAGACTTTTCATTTGTTTGGAGAATGATACTTTAGGAGGCACGAGAGATATGTCTGCACTCCCAGAGTAGCTGTGGAACAAAATGCAGCAGCATACGTCGAAGATGAGGTGGTGGACAGCAATTTTCAAGCCTCAGGATAAGTAATGTTGTTATGAATCATCTTCAAACCCACCCTGCACCTCTTTTTCTTCCTAAATGGTTGGATGATGCCCATGAGTGTCAAATGGTCTTTGGCACTGCAACGAGTACACTTCAATGAACCACAACATGATGTCTTCAAGTGACTGAACTGTTGACACTGGAAACATCAGAGAGGATTTGAATTGTATGGTCGTACTCTTCAATTAAGATAACCTGCCTTGATGGTGGCAGGTAGACGTGGTGATGTAAATGTCATAATGAGTACATTGGTTGGCACCATAATTCCATCTTTGCAAGTGAAGATACGCCTCACTGCAGAAACTACATTGGTGGAGAAACCTGTAAGAATCTCTGACTCTGGGATATTCTTCAAATCCCTCTCAACAATAACTCCTTGTAATGAATTCAAAGTAGCATGAGGTGTAACCTCTATAGGTATATCCCCAATTGCCTTTGAATGCAAGAGGAGTTCACTGTGTTGAGATGTGGATGTTTCCACCAATATGTCACCAGATCAAAACTTTTTTTACTGACTTTGGAGTGCCAGCAAGTCCCTCTAGTCCCTTCTGAATGAAAAAGGGAGACATTTGCCCTAAAGGTTTGTCTGAAAGTGAGTGCAATATAAGAAAATGAGGTACAACAGGTGGTACAGATGGTGAGGATTGCTGCTCAGAATCTTCAAGATGTGGTCGTTTAATTATAGACTGTTTTTCATTATTTTATTAAGATTTTTAATTGGAGTATCCATAATAAAGAAAGGGAAATTTCGGTGCCCACTGACCCCACCCACCATGGAGCCCTATGAGGGGACACACTACAATGTCAAACAAGGACACTGCAGCAATGCCAGGATTTCGTGAGCACTATATCCAAACACCAGTATCAGATATAATGTCCACAACACCTGTTGAGAACATCCAACACTGGTACTTGTTTGACCCTAGCTCAAGTAAACCAGCCGATTGACCCAAGGCCACCCGTTTACAGGAATTCAAGGCCAAAGTGGTGTGTTAGGGTTGGAACCCTCAACCACAAGAATCCTCTCCTTCACGGGTAGCCACACATGGCAAACACGTGAGTGGATGTTTAGATCCCAGAGGAGGTAAACTGAAAAAACAGAACCTTCCCTGGGAGGTCCCCTCACCACATACAGGAATCCACACTGAGGGAAACTTGACAGTAATTATATTGTTTCTACAGAGTACTTAACACTAACTTGACAGTAATCATATTGTTTCTACAGAGTACTTAACACTAACTTGACAGTAATCATATTGTTCTTACAAGATGCTTTATACTAACTTGACAATTACCATATTGCTCTTACAGAATACTTAATACTAACTTGACAATAGTTGTCTTCACAATAATGTGCAACTTTTTCCAAATTAATGTGACTGTCTTGAAGGTTTTCCATTCCTTCTGGAATCTCATTTTCTATAAGAGACTTCAAATCTTCCATTGCAGACATGATGAACAGGGTAACCTATAAATTATACATTAACAGTTATTTTGTACAGATGTAAAATATCCTTCACAGACATGATAAACAGGGTAACCTAAAAATTACACATTAACAGTTATATCTCTACAGATGTAAGATATCCTATTTCCCTGAAAGTTTAATCTTAAATTAAAGCTCTATTCACAAGGTGTATGCAGAATGTACATGCAAATTATTGTATTATCCACGCTTCTACCAGACTTGTACATTCTTAGAACCACTAAATTACTAAGATTGGAATTTCAACATACAATTGAGATTCTGTTTCAAAGCTGACACAGTTTCAACACATTTTATAATAATACAGGTTTTATATCATTGAAAAGTTACAACAACAACAGTTTTTTTTATAACTTCATGGAACTCCAATGTATGTGAACATTTAGAAACAATGTCCTAGGATCACATAAAAATATACACAATGCCAAATCATTCGTCAGTGAAGTAACCTTGAATACTGAAATGAAATAAAACTGAGAATGCCACACACACACAGTTATTATAGTGTAAAGTACATGTAGTTGATAGACTTTATTTTGTATTAATTCTCTTTATGTAATTTGGGCTTATTAATTTTGAAGATTTCTACCAGAATACAATTTAAAATAATTAACTTACTACACAACTAAAATAATTGTACAATAAGTTATCTGCTGAACAGAGAAAACATCTTTTAATTTTTGAGAGAAAAATACCACAATCAAAAATTTCTTGATCAAAAAATCAAGATGAAATATTTACAATCTTTTTTATAAATGTCTTATCAGACTGAGAAAAAACAGAATACAATGACTGTTACCTCTAAACTTAACAGAATTTGAAACTTTCTAGTCCTAACTCTGCTTCATTAGGTTGTTGTAGTACAGTTAACGAAAGTCTATTAAATAAGATAAATGAATTAGAGAGGAGATTAACTGATGAAAAACCAGATATTATTATAATTAAAGAAACATGGCTGACTGGTGATGTACAGGACAGTCAAACTGAACATAAATGGATATACAATTAACATGAAAAATAGCACTGAATTAATGGGAGATTAGTTTTATATATATATATAAATATATATATAAAACACATAATATTAACTTTGAGTTAAGTTATTACTAAAATCACCCCTTTTTTCATGAGTCTATGTGGCTGACTTTAGGTTTAAATGGTAATAGAGTGGTATTTGGTTTGGTTTACAAGCATGGTTCTACTGGAACTAATAACTTACTATTTGAGCACATAATCAAAGTGGTGTCTTTAAGCTGTTAGACTTTAGCATACTAAATGTAGACTGGGACAATATGCAAATTCTCTCTAATATATTTATTGAGTGATTGAGGATGGATATTTGTGTCAGCAAGTGCATGAATTAACAGAGGCTGAAAGAAGTAATATTTTCAACCTGTTGGATTTAATGATAACAAACAAACATAGAAATAGATAATTTAAATATTATGAAACCCTTAGGAAAATAGTCATGTAATGACTATTTTTTATTATAGCATGAGATATACTATAGTTGATCCTTTGCTGCAAGAAAAACTAAATTATTAAAAATTATTATAATTATTAGAAATCTAATACAAATTAATGCTAAACTTAAACTGGTTACACAGTCTTTGTTCAGTATTGAAGAAGATAAACAAGTATATAATGTATATGATGACAGTTAGAGCCAAAATGGAAAACTTAAATTTGAGCGTAAGTGATGATGAGTTGCCGAGGAATCCAAAGCTATGGAACCTGATGCTCCCAGCTGATCAACTAGCAAAGCCCTCAAGGACAGTTTTTAACACATCTCCAGAGTCAGCAAAACTACCATATGACTGGAAATTTACTAATATGACTGTAATTTGTAAGAAGGGAGACCTTACATCAACTTAGAGACCAACTTTTCTCACTTCACAAGTGGTTAAATTATTGAAGAAACTTATCAGAAAAAGGAAAATGGACCAACTTCAAAGGTTAAACATAATTTCAGACTTGCAACAATTTTTTTTTTTTTTTACTGAAAAGATCATATCTTATTAATTATGGAAAACTTGACATTGCCACATGATGAGAGTGGAACATCTGATGTTATATTTCTTAAGTAAACTATTTGATTCTGTCTGTCATAATGGATTACTAATAAAGTTAAAAGAATATGGTATTACAGGAAATATATATAATCAGATTGAAGCATATCTCTATTACATCTGAAGTATGCTGTACAATCTTTGTCACCATACCTAAGAAAAAGTACTTATGCTTTGGAAAATCTAACTATATTGGAGAAGACATAACTGAAACATTTAAGATTATCAAGAGATTTGAAGATTATTTACAATGAATCCAAAAATAATATTCCCAAAGAGTAGTAAATAAATGGAATGAAATAGTCAATTATGATTGAGATATTCTAGAGGTAATTTCAGTGAATGCTTCCAAGAACAAATATGATAAAGACTGTCAATCTCTAGCATCTCAGTGATAAAAAACAGAAAGTACAAATAGTGACAAACTTGAAACTGGTATTAGTGGAGAGACGGGCAACAATCACCAATAACTTACTAAGTGCACTTAAACTCACTTATTATTACAGTGAATATAAGAAAGTAAGGTACAGTGTTACATTTTACAATTATTTATGATTATAGTAGTATTAATATTAACGAACTAAATATATATATAAACTTTTGCTACTCACATATGCCGCTTATATTACAAAATAATAAAGCAAAATACTTCGAGTTTACAATCACAAATTGGCAAAAATAAAAATGTTTAATTTTTACTAACGCTAACACCAATCGTCTAAAATTATTAATCGTACTTACAAATATTAACACTCAATACGAAAAAGACAGCAATTTTGTAAACTATGGCTAACCCAGCGAACCCTGTCCTAAAGTACTCTAACTATTCTCAGAAAGTAAAATAAGCTATAATATCGTTCGCTAAGTGCAAAGCAGCTGGCAAGTTAAGCACCTCAAATATATTTTGAACCACAGCACCAGAAATAAGGACAACATTTGAAAGTTTGAAGCCTGTCCTTACAATATATTATACATGTGTCACAAAGAAGAACTATGACTACCAATTTCTAGTGACTAACAGAAAGAAAAGATGCTTAGTTTTATAAGGTAAGCAAGTATGGAACTGATCACTGTTAGTTTATTACCTCAAGAGTGAGAATTTTCTTGTGGAATAAATGTTCCTGTTGTTCACTTAAAAGGGCGAATAATATCAAGAATATTGTAAAAAATTGTTTTCATATCTTTGTAAGCACGAACGTTTGTTTGTTTGAATTTCTTCGCGCAAAGCTACTCGATGGCTTTCTGCGTTAGCCGTCCCTAATTTAGCAGTGTAAGACTAGAGGGAAGGTAACTATTCATCACTCTAGTGCTACTCTTTTACCAACGAATAGTGGGATTAACCGCCCGTTATAACGCCCCCACGGCAGAAAAGGCGAGCATGTTTGGCGCAACGGGGATGCGAACCCGCGACCCTCAGATTAAAAGTCGCACGCCTTAAGATGCTTGGCCATGCCGGGCCTAGCACGAAAAATATATTTAATCAACCACACTCATTATCAGGATAATTTTTTGTTTCGTTATAAATAATGAACCTACTCTGTTCTGTGAACAAATTTCATATATTTATGAACTGTGTTTTAATGCTATTATTTATTTCTAAGCTAGATAGTGCATTAAGCGAAGATTTTGAGAGTAGGCCGACAATATTCCAAATCGAAGTTCCCGAAAGTCTAGTGACTTAGTAAAACGTAAGTATAGTAAGGATTAAGTTATAAAAACAGGGAAGTCAGAAAGAGATTTTCAATAGTGTGAATCAGTCAGTGTGTTTATGTTCTTAGATCTTTGTTAACAGCTATATTCTATAATATATCCTGAGTTACTTTGTCATGTAAGACAAATTTTTAGGTCAGTGCATTGCACAAACGTAGACTTATAACAAGTTACAAGAATAAAAGCGTTTAAAGAAATATTAAACAGGAAAACAATTAATTCGTCATTGTTACTCGGACTGGACGTTCAGTTATATTCACTTGATAATTTAAAAGAACCGTTTGAAACAGAAAGAGCAATGTCACAACAATATACGGAAGTTAAGTGTGTTATATTGAAACGGTTTACTTCTACAAGAGCAATGTCACAACAATATACGGAAGTTAAGTAAATTATAATCAAACGGTTTAATGCTTCAACAAAAAGCAATGTCACAACAACATAAGGAAGTAAAGTATGTTATATTGAAACGGTTTGCTCCTTCAACAAAGGGCAATGTCACAACAATATACAGAAGTTAAGTATGTTATATTGAAACGATTTACTACCTCAACAAAGAGCAATATCACAACAATATACGGTAGTTAAATGTGTTATATTGAAACTGTTTATTGCTACAACAAAGAGCAATGTCACAACAATATAGGGAATTTATATGCAAAAACGGCTCGTTTGGGCTGAGAAAACACTTTACATAGAAGAGCGAACAACGTTTCGACCTTCTTCGGTCATCGTCAGGTTCACAAAGAAAGAGGTAACTGACCGGAAGCTGACCACATGTTTGAAAGGGGTTGTGTAACTGTGTGTCGAAATGTAGAGGGCCGTTTTTGCATATAAATTTCTCAACAAGTGGGTTTCTCGTCGTCACTGAATATAGGGAATTTAAGTATGTTATATTGAAACGGTTTATTGCTTCAACAAACACCAATGTCACAACAATATCCGGAAGTTAAGTACATTATATTCAAACGGTTTACTACTTCAACAAAAGGCAATGTGACAACAATATAAGGTAGATAAATGTGTTATATTTAAACAGTTTAGTGTTTCAACAAAGAGCAATGTCACAACAATATTGGATAGTTAAGTATGTCATATTGAAACGCTTTACTGGTTCAAAAAACAGCAATGTCAGAACAATATTCGGTAGTTAAGTATGTTATATTGAAACGGTTTATTTCTTCAGAAAGAAACCATTTTACAACAATATATGGAAGTTAAGTATGTTATATTGAAACGATTTCCCCTTCAACAAAGAGCAATGTCACAACAATATTCGGTAGTTAAGTACGTTATATTAAAACAGTTTGCTGCTTCAACAAAGAGAAATTTCACAACACCATACGGAAGTTAAGTACATTATATTCAAACGGTCTACTACTTCAACAAAAGGCAATGTCACAACAATATGCGATAGTTAAGTGTGTTATATTGAAACAGTTTACTGATTCAACAAAGAGCAATGTCACAACAATATTCGACAGTTAAGTATGTTATATATAAACAGTTTACTGCTTCAACAAAGAGCAATGTCACAACAATATTCGGTAGTTAGGTATGTTATATTGAAACAGTTAACTTCTTCAACAAAAAGCAATGTCAGAACAATTTACGGAAGTTAAGTATGTTATATTAAAACGGTTTACTGCCCTAACAAAGAGCAATGTCACAACAATATACGGAAGTTAAGTAAATTATAATCAAACGGTTTACTGCTTCAACAAAAAGCAATGTCACAACAACATGAGGAAGTTAAGTATGTTATATTGAAACGGTTTGCTGCTTCAACAAAGGGCAATGTCACAACAATATACAGAAGTTAAGTATGTTATATTGAAACGATTTACTACCTCAACAAAGAGCAATATCACAACAATATAAGGTAGTTAAATGTGTTATATTGAAACAGTTTACTGCTTCAACAAAGAGCAATGTCACAACAATATAGGGAAGTTAAGTATGTTATACTGAAACGGTTTACTGCGTCAACAAAAATCAATGATACACCAATATACGGAAGTTAAGTATGTTATATTGAAACGGTTTACTTCTTCAACTAAGAGCAATGTCACAACAATATTCGGTAGTTAAGTATGTTATATTGAAAGGGTTTACTGCTTCAACAAAGAGCAATGTCACAACAATATACGAAAGTTAAGTATCTTATATTGAAAGGGTTTACTGCTTCAACAAAGAGCAATGTCACAACAATATGTGGTAGTTAAGTGTGTTATATTGAAACAGTTTACTGCTTCAACAAAAACCAATGTCACAACAATACAAGGAAGTTAAGTACATCATATTCAAACGGTTTACTACTTCAACAAAAGGCAATGTCACAACAATATACTGTAGTTAAATGTGTTATATTGAAACAGTTTACTCCTTCAACAAAGAGCAATGTCACAACAACATAGGGAAGTTAAGTATGTTATATTGAAACAGTTTACTGCTTCAACAAATACCAATGTCACAACAATACACAAAAGTTAAGTATGTTATATTAAAACAGTTTGCTGCTTCAACAAAGAGAAATTTCACAACAACATACGGAAGTTAAGTATCTTATATTAAAACGGTTTACTGCCTCAACAAAGACCAATGTCACAACAATATTCGGTAGTTAAGTATGTTATATTAAAACGGTTTACTGCTTCAACAAAGAGCAATGTCACAACAATATTCGGTAGTTAAGTATGTTATATTGAAACGGTTTCCTCATTCAACAAAGAGCACTGTCACAACAATATGCGGTAGCTAAATGTGTTATATTGAAACAGTTTAAAGCCTCAACAAAAACCAATGTCACAACAATATTCGGTGGTTAAGTATGTTGTATTAAAACAGTTTGCTCCTTCAACAAAAAAAGTCACAAAAATATCAGTTAAATGTGTTATACAACATACTGTTTCAACAAAAGTTAAATACATTATATTTAAGTATGTTTATTACTTCAACAAAAGGCAATATCACAACAATATACGGTAGTTAAATATGTTATATTGAAACGGTTTACTGCTTCAACAAAAAGCAATGTCACAACAATATACGGAAGTTAAGTATGTTATATTGAAACGGTTTACTGCTTCAACAAAGAGCAATGTCACAACAATATTCGGTAGTTAAATATGTTATATTAAAATGGTTAACTACTTCAACAAAAAGCAATGTCACAACAATATTCGGTAGTACAGTATGTTATATTGAAACGGTTTACTACTTCAACGAAGAGCAATGTCACAACAATATACGGTAGTTAAATATGTTATATTGAAAGAGTTTACTGCTTCAACAAAAATCAATATCACAACAATATACGGAAGTTAAGTACATTATATTGAAACGGTTTACTGCTTCAACAAATATCAATGTCACAAAAATACACGGAAGATAGTTATGTTATATTAAAACAGTTTGCTCCTTTAACAAAGAGAAATTTCACAACAACAAACGAAAGTTAAGTATCTTATATTGAAACGGTTTACTGCTTCAACAAACAGCAATGTCACAACAATATACGGAAGTTAAGTATGTTATATTGAAACGGTTTACTACTTCAACAAAATGCAATGTTACAACAATATACGGAAGTTAATTATCTTATATTAAAACAGTTTACTGCTTCAACAAAGAGCAATGTCACAACAATATACGGTAGTTAAATGTTTTATATTGAAACAGTTTACTACTTCAACAAAGAGCAATGTCACAACAATATACGGAAGTTAAGTATGTTATATTGAAACGGTTTACTACTTCAACAAAAAGCAATGTTACAACAATATAGTGAAGTTAAGTATGTTATATTGAAACGGTTTACTGCTTCAACAAAAATCAATGTCACAACGATATAGGGAAGTTAAGTACATTATATTAAAACGATTTACTACTTCAACAAAGAGCAATGTCACAACAATATAGGGAATTTAAATATGTTATATTGAAACGGTTTATTGCTTCAACAAAAGCAATGTCACAACAATATACGGAAGTTAAGTATGTTATATTGAAACGGTTTACTGCTTCAACAAAGAGCAATGTCACAACAATATTCGATAGTTAAGTATGTTATATTGAAACGGTTTACTGCTTCAACAAAGAGCAATGTCACAACAATATTCGGTAGTTAAGTATGTTATATTGAAACGGTTTACTACTTCAACAAAAAGCAATGTCACAACAATATACGGTAGTTAAGTATGTTATATTGAAACGGTTTACTGCTTCAACAAAAGGCATTGTCACAACAATATACGGTAGTTAAATGTGTTATATTGAAACAGTTTACTGCTTCAACAAAGAGCAATGTCACAACAATATTCGGTAGTTAAGTATGTTATATTGAAACGGTTTACTGCTTCAACAAAGACCAATGTCACAACAATATACGTAAGTTAAGTACATTATATTGAAACGGTTTACTTCTTCAGAAAAAAACCATTTTACAACAATATATGGAAGTTAAGTATGTTATATTGAAACGGTTTACCCCTTCAACAAAGAGCAATGTCACAACAATATTCGGTAGTTAAGTATGTTATATTAAAACAGTTTGCTGCTTCAACAAAGAGAAATTTCACAACAACATACGGAAGTTAAGTACATTATATTCAAACGGTTTACTACTTCAACAAAAGGCAATGTCACAACAATATACGGTAGTTAAGTGTGTTATATTGAAACAGTTTACTGATTCAACAAAGAGCAATGTCACAACAATATTCGACAGTTAAGTATGTTATATATAAACAGTTTACTGCTTCAACAAAGAGCAATGTCACAACAATATTCGGTAGTTAGGTATGTTATATTGAAACAGTTAACTTCTTCAACAAAAGCAATGTCAGAACAATATACGGAAGTTAAGTATGTTATATTAAAACGGTTTACTGCTTCAACAAAGAGCAATGTCACAACAATATACGGAAGTTAAGTAAATTATAATCAAACGGTTTACTGCTTCAACAAAAGCAATGTCACAACAACATGAGGAAGTTAAGTATGTTATATTGAAACGGTTTGCTGCTTCAACAAAGGGCAATGTCACAACAATATACAGAAGTTAAGTATGTTATATTGAAACGATTTACTACCTCAACAAAGAGCAATTTCACAACAATATAAGGTAGTTAAATGTGTTATATTGAAACAGTTTACTGCTTCAACAAAGAGCAATGTCACAACAATATAGGTAAGTTAAGTATGTTATATTGAAACGGTTTACTGCTTCAACAAAAAGCAATGTCACAACAATATACGGAAGTTAAGTATGTTATATTGAAACGGTTTACTTCTTCAACAAAGAGCAATGTCACAACAATATTCGGTAGTTAAGTATGTTATATTGAAACGGTTTACTTCTTCAACAAAGAGCAATGTCACAACAATATACGAAAGTTAAATATGATATATTGAAACGGTTTACTGCTTCAACAAAGAGCAATGTCACAACAATATACGGAAGTTAAGTATGTTATATTGAAACGGTTTACTGCTTCAACAAAAAACAATGTCACAACAATATACAAAAGTTAAGTATGTTATATTAAAACAGTTTACTGCTTCAACAAAGAGCAATGTCACAACAATATAGGGAAGTTAAGTATGTTATATTGAAACGGTTTACTGCCTCAACAAAGACCAATGTCACAAAAATATTCGGTAGTAAAGTATGTTATATTAAAACAGTTTGCTGCTTCAACAAAGAGCAATGTCACAACAATATACGAAAGTTAAATATGATATATTGAAAGGGTTTACTGCTTCAACAAAGAGCAATGTCACAACAATATACGAAAGTTAAGTATCTTATATTGAAAGGGTTTACTGCTTCAACAAAGAGCAATGTCACAACAATATACGGAAGTTAAGTATGTTATATTAAAACAGTTTGCTGCTTCAACAAAGAGCAATGTCACAACAATATACGGTAGTTAAGTGTGTTATATTGAAAAAGTTTACTGCTTCAACAAAAATCAATGTCACAACAATATACGGAAGTTAAGTACATTATATTGAAACGGTTTACTACTTCAACAAAAAGCAATGTCACAACAATATACTGTAGTTAAATGTGTTATATTGAAACAGTTTACTCCTTTAACAAAGAGCAATGTCACAACAACATACGGAAGTTAAGTATGTTATATTGAAACGGTTTACTGCTTCAACAAAGAGCAATGTCACAACAATATACGGAAGTTAAGTATGTTATATTGAAACAGTTTACTGCTTCAACAAAGAGCAATGTCACAACAATATACGGAAGTTAAGTATCTTATATTGAAACGGTTTACTGCTTCAACAAAGACCAATGTCACAACAATATTCGGTAGTTAAGTATGTTATATTAAAACAGTTTACTGCTTCAACAAAGAGCAATTTCACAACAACATACGGAAGTTAAGTATGTTATATTGAAACGGTTTATTACTTCAACAAACACCAATGTCACAACAATATACGGAAGTTAAGTACATTATATTCAAAAGGTTTACTACTTCAACAAAAGGCAATGTGACAACAATATTCGGTAGTTAAGTATGTTATATTGAAACGGTTTACTGCTTCAACAAAAAGCAATGTCACAACAATATACGGAAGTTAAGTATGTTATATTAAAACGGTTTACTGCTTCAACAAAGAGCAATGTCACAACAATATTCGGTAGTTAAGTATGTTATATTGAAACGGTTTACTTTTTCAACAAAGAGCAATGTCACAACAATATTCGGAAGTTAAGTATGTTATATTGAAACAGTTTACTGCTTCAACAAAGAGCAATGTCACAACAATATTCGGTAGTTAAGTATGTTATATTGAAACGGTTTACTGCTTCAACAAAAAGCAATGTCACAACAATATACGGAAGTTAAGTATGTTATATTAAAACGGTTTACTACTTCAACAAAGAGCAATGTCACAACAATATACGGAAGTTAAGTAAATTATAATCAAACGGTTTACTGCTTCAACAGAAAGCAATGTCACAACAAAATACGGAAGTTAAGTATGTTATATTGAAACGGTTTACTGCTTCAACAAAGAGCAATGTCACAACAATATACGGAAGTTAAGTATGTTATATTGAAACGGTTTACTCCTTCAACAAAGAGCAATGTCACAACAATATGCGGTAGTTAAATATGTTATATTGAAACAGTTTACTGCTTCAACAAAGAGCAATGTCACAACAATATACGGAAGTTAAGTATGTTATATTGAAACGGTTTACTGCTTCAACAAAAAGCAATGTCACAACAATATACGGAAGTTAAGTATGTTATATTGAAACGGTTTACTGCTTCAACAAAGAGCAATGTCACAACAATATACGGAAGTTAAGTATGTTATATTGAAACGGTTTACTTCTTCAACAAAGAGCAATGTCACAACAATATACGGAAGTTAAGTATGTTATATTGAAACGGTTTACTGCTTCAACAAAGAGCAATGTCACAACAATATACGGAAGTTAAGTATCTTATATTGAAACGGTTTACTGCTTCAACAAAGAGCAATGTCACAACAATATTCGGTAGTTAAGTATGTTATATTAAAACAGTTTGCTGCTTCAACAAAGAGAAATTTCACAACAACATACGGAAGTTAAGTATCTTATATTAAAACGGTTTACTACTTCAACAAAAAACAATGTCACAACAATATACGGTAGTTAAGTATGTTATTTTGAAACAGTTTACTGCTTCAACAAAGAGCAATGTCACAACAATATTAGGTAGTTAAGTATGTTATATTGAAACGGTTTACTTCTTCAACAAAAAGCAATGTCACAACAATATACGGAAGTTAAGTATGTTATATTAAAACGGTTTACTGCTTCAACAAAGAGCAATGTCACAACAATATTCGGTAGTTAAGTATGTTATATTGAAACGGTTTACATTTTCAACAAAGAGCAATGTCACAACAATATTCGACAGTTAAGTATGTTATATATAAACAGTTTACTGCTTCAACAAAGAGCAATGTCACAACAATATACGGTAGTTAAGTATGTTATATTGAAACAGTTTACTTCTTCAACAAAAAGCAATGTCACAACAATATACGGAAGTTAAGTATGTTATATTGAAACGGTTTACTACTTCAACAAAGAGCAATGTCACAACAATATACGGAAGTTAAGTATGTTATATTGAAACGGTTTACTGCTTCAACAAAAAGCAATGTCACAACAATATACGGAAGTTAAGTATGTTATATTGAAACGGTTTACTGCTTCAACAAAGAGCAATGTCACAACAATATACGGAAGTTAAGTATGTTATATTGAAACGATTTACTACTGCTTCAACAAAGAGCAATGTCACAACAATATACGAAAGTTAAGTATCTTATATTGAAAGGGTTTACTGCTTCAACAAAGAGCAATGTCACAACAATATTCGGTAGTTAAGTATGTTATATTAAAACAGTTTGCTGCTTCAACAAAGAGAAATTTCACAACAACATACGGCAGTTAAGTACATTATATTCAAACGGTTTACTACTTCAACAAAAAGCAATGTCACAACAATATACGGTAGTTAAGTATGTTATATTGAAACAGTTTACTGCTTCAACAAAGAGCAATGTCACAACAATATACGGTAGTTAAGTATGTTATATTAAAACGGTTTACTGCTTCAACAAAAAGCAATGTCACAACAATATACGGTAGTTAAGTATGTTATATTGAAACGGTTTACTGCTTCAACAAAGAGCAATGTCACAACAATATACGGTAGTTAAGTATGTTATATTAAAACGTTTTACTTTTTCAACGAAAAGCAATGTCAAAACAATATACGGAAGTTAAGTATGTTATATTGAAACAGTTTACTGCTTCAACAAAGAGCAATGTCACAACAATATACGGTAGTTAAGTATGTTATATTGAAACGGTTTACTGCTTCAACAAAAAGCAATGTCACAACAATATACGGAAGTTAAGTATGTTATATTGAAACGGTTTACTACTTCAACAAAGAGCAATGTCACAACAATATACGGAAGTTAAGTATGTTATATTGAAACGGTTTACTGCTTCAACAAAAAGCAATGTCACAACAATATACGAAGTTAAGTATGTTATATTGAAACGGTTTACTGCTTCAACAAAGAGCAATGTCACAACAATATACGGAAGTTAAGTATGTTATATTGAAACAGTTTACTGCTTCAACAAAGAGCAATGTCACAACAACATACGGAAGTTAAGTACATTATATTCAAAGGGTTTACTACTTCAACAAAATGCAATGTCACCTCAATATACGGTAGTTAAGTATGTTATATTGAAACGGTTTACTGCTTCAACAAAAACCAATGTCACAACAATATACGAAAGTTAAGTATGTTATATTGAAACAGTTTACTGCTTCAACAAAGAGCAATGTCACAACAATATACGGAAGTTAAATATCTTATATTGAAACGGTTTATTGCTTCAACAAAAAGCAATGTCACAACAATATAGGGAAGTTAAGTATGTTATATTGAAACGGTTTACAGCTTCAACAAAGAGCAATGTTACAACAATATTCGATAGTTAAGTATGTTATATTGAAACGGTTTACTGCTTTAACAAAGAGCAATGTCACAACAATATTCGGTAGTTAAGTATCTTATATTGAAACGGTTTACTACTTCAACAAAAGGCAATGTCCCAAAAATATACGGTAGTTAAGTATGTTATATTTAAACGGTTTACTGCTTCAACAAAAGGCATTGTCACAACAATATACGGTAGTTAAATGTGTTATATTGAAACAGTTTACTGCTTCAACAAAGAGCAATGTCACAACAATATTCGGTAGTTAAGTATGTTATATTGAAACGGTTTACTGCTTCAACAAAGAGCAATGTCACAACAATATACGGAAGTTAAGTATGTTATATTGAAACGGTTTACTTCTTCAACAAAAAGCAATGTCACAACAATATACGGAAGTTAAGTATGTTATATTGAAACGGTTTACCCCTTCAACAAAGAGCAATGTCACAACAATATTCGGTAGTTAAGTATGTTATATTAAAACAGTTTGCTGCTTCAACAAAGAGAAATTTCACAACAACATACGGAAGTTAAGTACATTATATTCAAACGGTTTACTACTTCAACAAAAGGCAATGTCACAACAATATACGGTAGTTAAGTATGTTATATTGAAACAGTTTACTGCTTCAACAAAGAGCAATGTCACAACAATATTCGACAGTTAAGTATGTTATATATAAACAGTTTACTGCTTCAACAAAGAGCAATGTCACAACAATATTCGGTAGTTAAGTATGTTATATTGAAACGGTTTACTTCTTCAACAAAAAGCAATGTCACAACAATATACGGAAGTTAAGTATGTTATATTAAAACGGTTTACTGCTTCAACAAAGAGCAATGTCACAACAATATACGGAAGTTAAGTATGTTATATTGAAACGGTTTACTGCTTCAACAAAAGCAATGTCAAAACAATATACGGAAGTTAAGTATGTTATATTGAAACGGTTTGCTGCTTCAACAAAGAGCAATGTCACAACAATATACGGAAGTTAAGTATGTTATATTGAAACGGTTTACTACTTCAACAAAGAGCAATGTCACAACAATATACGGTAGTTAAATATGTTATATTGAAACAGTTTACTGCTTCAACAAAGAGCAATGTCACAACAATATAGCGAATTTAAGTATGTTATATTGAAACGGTTTACTGCTTCAACAAAAGCAATGTCACAACAATATACGGAAGTTAAGTATGTTATATTGAAACGGTTTACTCCTTCAACAAAGAGCAATGTCACAACAATATTCGGTAGTTAAGTATGTTATATTGAAACGGTTTACTGCTTCAACAAAGAGCAATGTCACAACAATATACGAAAGTTAAGTATGTTATATTGAAACGGTTTACTGCTTCAACAAAGAGCAATGTCACAACAATATAGGGAAGTTAAGTATGTTATATTGAAACGGTTTACTGCTTCAACAAAGAGAAATTTCACAACAACATACGGAAGTTAAGTATGTTATATTGAAACAGTTTACAGCTTCAACAAAGAGCAATGTCACAACAATATTCGGTAGTTAAGTATGTTATATTGAAACAGTTTACTGCTTCAACAAAAAGCAATGTCACAACAATATACGGAAGTTAAGTATGTTATATTGAAACGGTTTACTACTTCAACAAAAGCAATGTCACAACAATATACGGTAGTTAAATATGTTATATTGAAACAGTTTACTGCTTCAACAAAGAGCAATGTCACAACAATATACGGAAGTTAAGTATGTTATATTGAAACGGTTTACTGCTTCAACAAATATCAATGTCACAAAAATACACGGAAGTTAAGTATGTTATATTAAAACAGTTTACTGCTTCAACAAAGAGCAATGTCACAACAATATACGGAAGTTAAGTATGTTATATTGAAACGGTTTACTGCTTCAACAAAGAGCAATGTCACAACAATATTCGGTAGTTAAGTATGTTATATTAAAACAGTTTACTGCTTCAACAAAGAGAAATGTCACAACAACATACGGAAGTTAAGTATGTTATATTGAAACGGTTTACTACTTCAAAAAAAACAATGTCACAACAATATACGGAAGTTAAGTACATTATATTCAAAAGGTTTACTACTTCAACAAAAGGCAATGTGACAACAATATTCGGTAGTTAAGTATGTTATATTGAAACGGTTTACTGCTTCAACAAAGAGCAATGTCACAACAATATACGGAAGTTAAGTATGTTATATTGAAACGGTTTACTGCTTCAACAAAGAGCAATGTCACAACAATATTCGGTAGTTAAGTATGTTATATTGAAACGGTTTACTGCTTCAACAAAGAGCAATGTCACAACAATATACGGAAGTTAAGTATGTTATATTGAAACAGTTTACTGCTTCAACAAAGAGCAATGTCACAACAATATTCGGTAGTTAAGTATGTTATATTGAAACAGTTTACTTCTTCAACAAAAAGCAATGTCACAACAATATACGGAAGTTAAGTATGTTATATTGAAACGGTTTACTCCTTCAACAAAGAGCAATGTCACAACAATATACGGAAGTTAAGTATGTTATATTGAAACGGTTTACTGCTTCAACAAAAGCAATGTCACAACAATATACGGAAGTTAAGTATGTTATATTGAAACGGTTTACTGCTTCAACAAAGAGCAATGTCACAACAATATACGGAAGTTAAGTATGTTATATTGAAACGGTTTACTACTTCAACAAAGAGCAATGTCACAACAATATTCGGTAGTTAAGTATGTTATATTGAAACGGTTTACTGCTTCAACAAAGAGCAATGTCACAACAATATACGGAAGTTAAGTATGTTATATTGAAACGGTTTACTGCTTCAACAAAAAGCAATGTCACAACAATATACGGAAGTTAAGTATGTTATATTGAAACGGTTTACTTCTTCAACAAAGAGCAATGTCACAACAATATACGGAAGTTAAGTATGTTATATTGAAACGGTTTACTGCTTCAACAAAGAGCAATGTCACAACAATATACGGAAGTTAAGTATGTTATATTGAAACGGTTTACTGCTTCAACAAAGAGCAATGTCACAACAATATACGGAAGTTAAGTATGTTATATTGAAACGGTTTACTGCTTCAACAAAGAGCAATGTCACAACAATATTCGGTAGTTAAGTATGTTATATTAAAACAGTTTGCTGCTTCAACAAAGAGAAATTTCACAACAACATACGGCAGTTAAGTACATTATATTCAAACGGTTTACTACTTCAACAAAAAACAATGTCACAACAATATACGGTAGTTAAGTATGTTATTTTGAAACAGTTTACTGCTTCAACAAAGAGCAATGTCACAACAATATTAGGTAGTTAAGTATGTTATATTGAAACAGTTAACTTCTTCAACAAAAAGCAATGTCACAACAATATACGAAAGTTAAGTATATTATATTAAAACGGTTTACTGCTTCAACAAAGAGCAATGTCACAACAATATTCGGTAGTTAAGTATGTTATATTGAAACGGTTTACATTTTCAACAAAGAGCAATGTCACAACAATATTCGGAAGTTAAGTATGTTATATTGAAACAGTTTACTGCTTCAACAAAGAGCAATGTCACAACAATATTCGGTAGTTAAGTATGTTATATTGAAACAGTTTACTGCTTCAACAAAAGCAATGTCACAACAATATACGGAAGTTAAGTATGTTATATTGAAACGGTTTACTACTTCAACAAAGAGCAATGTCACAACAATATACGGAAGTTAAGTATGTTATATTGAAACGGTTTACTGCTTCAACAAAAGCAATGTCACAACAATATACGGAAGTTAAGTATGTTATATTGAAACGGTTTACTGCTTCAACAAAGAGCAATGTCACAACAATATACGGAAGTTAAGTATGTTATATTGAAACGGTTTACTACTTCAACAAAGAGCAATGTCACAACAATATACGAAAGTTAAGTATGTTATATTGAAACGGTTTACTGCTTCAACAAAGAGCAATGTCACAACAATATACGGTAGTTAAGTATGTTATATTGAAACAGTTTACTGCTTCAACAAAGAGCAATGTCACAACAATATACGGAAGTTAAGTATCTTATATTGAAACGGTTTACTGCTTCAACAAAAAGCAATGTCACAACAATATACGGTAGTTAAGTATGTTATATTGAAACGGTTTACTGCTTCAACAAAGAGCAATGTCACAACAATATACGGTAGTTAAGTATGTTATATTGAAACGGTTTACTGCTTCAACAAAAAGCAATGTCACAACAATATACGGAAGTTAAGTATGTTATATTGAAACGGTTTACTGCTTCAACAAAGAGCAATGTCACAACAATATACGGTAGTTAAGTATGTTATATTGAAACGGTTTACTGCTTCAACAAAGAGCAATGTCACAACAATATATGGAAGTTAAGTATGTTATATTCAAACGGTCTACTACTTCAACAAAAGGAAATGTCACAACAATATACGGTAGTTAAGTATGTTATATTGAAACAGTTTACTGCTTCAACAAAGAGCAATGTCACAACAATATTCGGTAGTTAAGTATGTTATATTAAAACGTTTTACTTTTTCAACAAAAGCAATGTCAGAACAATAACGGAAGTTAAGTATGTTATATTAAAACGGTTTACTGCTTCAACAAAGAGCAATGTCACAACAATATTCGGTAGTTAAGTATGTAATATTAAAACGGTTTACTGCTTCAACAAAGAGCAATGTCACAACAATATAGTGAAGTTAAGTAGGTTATATTGAAACGGTTTACAGCTTCAACAAAGAGCAAGGTCACAACAATATGCGGTAGTTAAGTATGTTATATTGAAACGGTTTACTGCTTCAACAAAAAGCAATGTCACAACAATATACGGAAGTTAAGTATGTTATATTGAAACGGTTTACTACTTCAACAAAGAGCAATGTCACAACAATATACGGAAGTTAAGTATGTTATATTGAAACGGTTTACTGCTTCAACAAAAGCAATGTCACAACAATATACGGAAGTTAAGTATGTTATATTGAAACGGTTTACTGCTTCAACAAAGAGCAATGTCACAACAATATACGGAAGTTAAGTATGTTATATTGAAACGGTTTACTGCTTCAACAAAGAGCAATGTCACAACAATATACGGAAGTTAAGTATGTTATATTGAAACGGTTTACTGCTTCAACAAAGAGCAATGTCACAACAATATACGGTAGTTAAGTATGTTATATTGAAACAGTTTACTGCTTCAACAAAGAGCAATGTCACAACAATATACGGAAGTTAAGTATGTTATATTCAAACGGTTTACTACTTCAACAAAAAGCAATGTCACAACAATATACGGTAGTTAAGTATGTTATATTGAAACGGTTTACTGCTTCAACAAAGAGCAATGTCACAACAATATTCGGTAGTTAAGTATGTTATATTGAAACAGTTTACTGCTTCAACAAAAAGCAATGTCACAACAATATACGGAAGTTAAGTATGTTATATTGAAACGGTTTACTGCTTCAACAAAGAGCAATGTCACAACAATATACGGTAGTTAAGTATGTTATATTGAAACGGTTTACTGCTTCAACAAAAAGCAATGTCACAACAATATACGGAAGTTAAGTATGTTATATTGAAACGGTTTACTGCTTCAACAAAGAGCAATGTCACAACAATATACGGTAGTTAAGTATGTTATATTGAAACGGTTTACTGCTTCAACAAAAGCAATGTCACAACAATATACGGAAGTTAAGTATGTTATATTGAAACGGTTTACTACTTCAACAAAGAGCAATGTCACAACAATATACGGAAGTTAAGTATGTTATATTGAAACGGTTTACTGCTTCAACAAAAGCAATGTCACAACAATATACGGAAGTTAAATGTTTTATATTGAAACGGTTTACTCCTTCAACAAAGAGCAATGTCACAACAATATACGGAAGTTAAGTATGTTATATTAAAACAGTTTACTGCTTCAACAAAGAGCAATGTCACAACAATATACGGAAGTTAAGTATCTTATATTGAAACGGTTTACTACTTCAATAAAAGGCAATGACACAACAATATACGATAGTTAAGTATGTTATATTGAAACGGTTTACTGCTTCAACAAAAATTAATGTCACAACAATACACGATGGTTAAGTATGTTATATTGAAACAGTTTACTGCTTCAACAAAGAGCAATGTCACAACAATATACGGAAGTTAAGTATGTTATATTGAAACGGTTTACTGCTTCAACAAAAAGCAATGTCACAACAATATACGGAAGTTAAGTATGTTATATTGAAACGGTTTACTGCTTCAACAAAGAGCAATGTTACAACAATATTCGGTAGTTAAGTATGTTATATTGAAACGGTTTACTGCTTCAACAAAGAGCAATGTCACAACAATATACGGTAGTTAAGTATGTTATATTGAAACGGTTTACTACTTCAACAAAAAGCAATGTCACAACAATATACGGTAGTTAAGTATGTTATATTGAAACGGTTTACTGCTTCAACAAAAAGCAATGTCACAACAATATACGGTAGTTAAATATGTTATATTGAAACAGTTTACTCCTTCAACAAAGAGCAATGTCACAACAATATACGGAAGTTAAGTATGTTATATTGAAACGGTTTACTGCTTCAACAAAGAGCAATGTCACAACAATATACGGAAGTTAAGTATGTTATATTGAAACGGTTTACTGCTTCAACAAAAAGCAATGTCACAACAATATACGGAAGTTAAGTATGTTATATTGAAACGGTTTACTGCTTCAACAAAGAGCAATGTCACAACAATATACGTTAGTTAAGTATGTTATATTGAAACAGTTTACTGCTTCAACAAAGAGCAATGTCACAACAATATACGGAAGTTAAGTATGTTATATTGAAACGGTTTACTACTTCAACAAAAGCAATGTCACAACAATATACGGTAGTTAAGTATGTTATATTGAAACAGTTTACTGCTTCAACAAAGAGCAATGTCACAACAATATACGGAAGTTAAGTATGTTATATTGAAACAGTTTACAGCCTCAAAAAAGACCAATGTCACAACAATATTTGGTAGTTAAGTATGTTGTATTAAAACAGTTTGCTGCTTCAAGAAAGAGAAATTTCATAACAACATACGGAAGTTAAGTATGTTATATTGAAACGGTTTACTGCTTCAACAAAGAGCAATGTCACAACAATATACGGAAGTTAAGTATGTTATATTGAAACGGTTTACTGCTTCAACAAAAGCAATGTCACAACAATATACGGAAGTTAAGTATGTTATATTGAAACGGTTTACTGCTTCAACAAAGAGCAATGTCACAACAATATACGGAAGTTAAGTATGTTATATTGAAACGGTTTACTACTTCAACAAAGAGCAATGTCACAACAATATACGGTAGTTAAATGTGTTATATTGAAAGAGTTTACTGCTTCAACAAAGAGCAATGTCACAACAATATACGGAAGTTAAGTACATTGTATTAAAACGGTTTACTGCTTCAACAAAAAGCAATGTCACAACAATATACGGAAGTTAAGTATGTTATATTGAAACGGTTTACTTCTTCAACTAAGAGCAATGTCACAACAATATACGGTAGTTAAGTATGTTATATTGAAACGGTTTACTTCTTCAACAAAGAGCAATGTCACAACAATATACGGAAGTTAAATATGTTATATTGAAACGGTTTACTGCTTCAACAAAGAGCAATGTCACAACAATATACGGAAGTTAAGTATGTTATATTGAAACGGTTTACTTCTTCAACGAAGAGCAATGTCACAACAATATACGGAAGTTAAGTATGTTATATTGAAACAGTTTACTGCTTCAACAAAGAGCAATGTCACAACAATATACGGAAGTTAAGTATGTTATATTGAAACGGTTTACTGCTTCAACAAAGAGCAATGTCACAACAATATACGGTAGTTAAGTATGTTATATTGAAACAGTTTACTGCTTCAACAAAGAGCAATGTCACAACAATATACGGAAGTTAAGTATGTTATATTGAAACGGTTTACTGCTTCAACAAAGAGCAATGTCACAACAATATACGGAAGTTAAGTATGTTATATTGAAACGGTTTACTGCTTCAACAAAGAGCAATGTCACAACAATATACGGAAGTTAAGTATGTTATATTGAAACGGTTTACTGCTTCAACAAAGAGCAATGTCACAACAATATACGGTAGTTAAGTATGTTATATTGAAACGGTTTACTGCTTCAACAAAAAGCAATGTCACAACAATATACGGAAGTTAAGTATGTTATATTGAAACGGTTTACTACTTCAACAAAAAGCAATGTCACAACAATATACGGTAGTTAAATATCTTATATTGAAACAGTTTACTGCTTCAACAAAGAGCAATGTCACAACAATATAGCGAATTTAAGTATGTTATATTGAAACGGTTTACTGCTTCAACAAAGAGCAATGTCACAACAATATACGGAAGTTAAGTATGTTATATTGAAACAGTTTACTGCTTCAACAAAGAGCAATGTCACAACAATATACGGAAGTTAAGTATGTTATATTGAAACGGTTTACTGCTTCAACAAAGAGCAATGTCACAACAATATACGGTAGTTAAGTATGTTATATTGAAACGGTTTACTGCTTCAACAAAGAGCAATGTCACAACAATATACGGAAGTTAAGTATGTTATATTGAAACGGTTTACTACTTCAACAAAGAGCAATGTCACAACAATATACGGAAGTTAAGTATGTTATATTGAAACGGTTTACTACTTCAACAAAAGCAATGTCACAACAATATACGGAAGTTAAGTATGTTATATTGAAACGGTTTACTGCTTCAACAAAAAGCAATGTCACAACAATATACGGAAGTTAAGTATGTTATATTGAAACGGTTTACTGCTTCAACAAAGAGCAATGTCACAACAATATACGGTAGTTAAGTATGTTATATTGAAACGGTTTACTGCTTCAACAAAGAGCAATGTCACAACAATATACGGAAGTTAAGTATGTTATATTGAAACAGTTTACTGCTTCAACAAAGAGCAATGTCACAACAATATACGGAAGTTAAGTATGTTATATTGAAACGGTTTACTGCTTCAACAAAAGCAATGTCACAACAATATACGGAAGTTAAGTATGTTATATTGAAACGGTTTACTGCTTCAACAAAGAGCAATGTCACAACAATATACGGAAGTTAAGTATGTTATATTGAAACGGTTTACTGCTTCAACAAAGAGCAATGTCACAACAATATACGGAAGTTAAGTATGTTATATTGAAACGGTTTACTGCTTCAACAAAGAGCAATGTCACAACAATATACGGTAGTTAAGTATGTTATATTGAAACGGTTTACTGCTTCAACAAAGAGCAATGTCACAACAATATACGGAAGTTAAGTATGTTATATTGAAACGGTTTACTACTTCAACAAAAAGCAATGTCACAACAATATACGGTAGTTAAGTATGTTATATTGAAACAGTTTACTGCTTCAACAAAGAGCAATGTCACAACAATATACGGTAGTTAAGTATGTTATATTGAAACGGTTTACTGCTTCAACAAAAAGCAATGTCACAACAATATACGGAAGTTAAGTATGTTATATTGAAACGGTTTACTGCTTCAACAAAGAGCAATGTCACAACAATATACGGTAGTTAAGTATGTTATATTGAAACGGTTTACTGCTTCAACAAAAAGCAATGTCACAACAATATACGGAAGTTAAGTATGTTATATTGAAACGGTTTACTGCTTCAACAAAGAGCAATGTCACAACAATATACGGTAGTTAAGTATGTTATATTGAAACAGTTTACTGCTTCAACAAAAAGCAATATCACAACAATATACGAAAGTTAAGTATGTTATATTGAATCGGTTTACTGCTTCAACAGAAATCAATGTCACATGAATACACGATTGTTAAGTATGTTATATTGAAACGGTTTACTTTTTCAACAAAAAGCAATGTCACAACAATATACGGAAGTTAAGTATGTTATATTGAAACGGTTTACTGCTTCAACAAAGAGCAATGTCACAACAATATACGGAAGTTAAGTATGTTATATTGAAACAGTTTACTGCTTCAACAAAGAGCAATGTCACAACAATATACGGAAGTTAAGTATGTTATATTGAAACGGTTTACTGCTTCAACAAAAAGCAATGTCACAACAATATACGGTAGTTAAGTATGTTATATTGAAACAGTTTACTGCTTCAACAAAGAGCAATGTCACAACAATATACGGAAGTTAAGTATGTTATATTAAAACGGTTTACTGCTTCAACAAAGAGCAATGTCACAACAATATACGGAAGTTAAGTATGTTATATTGAAACGGTTTACTGCTTCAACAAAGAGCAATGTCACAACAATATACGGAAGTTAAGTATGTTATACTGAAACGGTTTACTGCTTCAACAAAGAGCAATGTCACAACAATATACGGAAGTTAAGTATGTTATATTGAAACGGTTTACTACTTCAACAAAAAGCAATGTCACAACAATATACGGTAGTTAAATATGTTATATTGAAACAGTTTACTGCTTCAACAAAAAGCAATATCACAACAATATACGGAAGTTAAGTATGTTATATTGAAACGGTTTACTGCTTCAACAAAGAGCAATGTCACAACAAAATACGGTAGTTAAATGTTTTATATTGAAACAGTTTACTACTTCAACAAAGAGCAATGTCACAACAAAATACGGTAGTTAAGTATTTTATATTGAAACGGTTTACTACTTCAACAAAAGCAATGTTACAACAATATAGTGAAGTTAAGTATGTTATATTGAAACGGTTTACTGCTTCAACAAAAATCAATGTCACAACAATACACGATGGTTAAGTATGTTATATTGAAACAGTTTACTGCTTCAACAAAGAGAAATGTCACAACAATATAGGGAAGTTAAATATGTTATATTGAAACGGTTTACTGCTTCAACAAAAAGCAATGTCACAACAATATACGGAAGTTAAGTATGTTATATTGAAACGGTTTACAGCTTCAACAAAGAGCAATGTCACAACAATATTCGGTAGTTAAGTATGTTATATTGAAACGGTTTACTGCTTCAACAAAGAGCAATGTCACAACAATATACGGAAGTTAAGTATGTTATATTGAAACGGTTTACTGCTTCAACAAAAAAGCAATGTCACAACAATATACGGTAGTTAAGTATGTTATATTGAAACGGTTTACTGCTTCAAAAGAGCAATGTCACAACAATATACGGTAGTTAAGTATGTTATATTGAAACAGTTTACTGCTTCAACAAAGAGCAATGTCACAACAATATACGGTAGTTAAGTATGTTATATTGAAACGGTTTACTGCTTCAACAAAGAGCAATGTCACAACAATATACGGAAGTTAAGTATGTTATATTGAAACGGTTTACTGCTTCAACAAAGAGCAATGTCACAACAATATACGGAAGTTAAGTATGTTATATTGAAACGGTTTACTGCTTCAACAAAAAGCAATGTCACAACAATATACGGAAGTTAAGTATGTTATATTGAAACGGTTTACTGCTTCAACAAAAAGCAATGTCACAACAATATACGGTAGTTAAGTATGTTATATTGAAACGGTTTACTGCTTCAACAAAGAGCAATGTCACAACAATATACGGTAGTTAAGTATGTTATATTGAAACGGTTTACTGCTTCAACAAAGAGCAATGTCACAACAATATACGGAAGTTAAGTATGTTATATTGAAACGGTTTACTGCTTCAACAAAGAGCAATGTCACAACAATATACGGAAGTTAAGTATGTTATATTGAAACGGTTTACTGCTTCAACAAAGAGCAATGTCACAACAATATACGGAAGTTAAGTATGTTATATTGAAACGGTTTACTGCTTCAACAAAGAGCAATGTCACAACAATATACGGAAGTTAAGTATGTTATATTGAAACGGTTTACTGCTTCAACAAAGAGCAATGTCACAACAATATACGGTAGTTAAGTATGTTATATTGAAACGGTTTACTGCTTCAACAAAGAGCAATGTCACAACAATATACGGAAGTTAAGTATGTTATATTGAAACGGTTTACTACTTCAACAAAAGAGCAATGTCACAACAATATACGGTAGTTAAGTATGTTATATTGAAACAGTTTACTGCTTCAACAAAGAGCAATGTCACAACAATATACGATAGTTAAGTATGTTATATTGAAACGGTTTACTGCTTCAACAAAGAGCAATGTCACAACAATATACGGTAGTTAAGTATGTTATATTGAAACGGTTTACTGCTTCAACAAAAGCAATGTCACAACAATATACGGAAGTTAAGTATGTTATATTGAAACGGTTTACTGCTTCAACAAAGAGCAATGTCACAACAATATACGGAAGTTAAGTATGTTATATTGAAACAGTTTACTGCTTCAACAAAGAGCAATGTCACAACAATATACGGAAGTTAAGTATGTTATATTGAAACGGTTTACTACTTCAACAAAAAGCAATGTCACAACAATATACGGTAGTTAAGTATGTTATATTGAAACAGTTTACTGCTTCAACAAAGAGCAATGTCACAACAATATACGGTAGTTAAGTATGTTATATTGAAACGGTTTACTGCTTCAACAAAAGCAATGTCACAACAATATACGGAAGTTAAGTATGTTATATTGAAACGGTTTACTGCTTCAACAAAGAGCAATGTCACAACAATATACGGTAGTTAAGTATGTTATATTGAAACGGTTTACTGCTTCAACAAAGAGCAATGTCACAACAATATACGGAAGTTAAGTATGTTATATTGAAACGGTTTACTGCTTCAACAAAGAGCAATGTCACAACAATATACGGTAGTTAAGTATGTTATATTGAAACAGTTTACTGCTTCAACAAAGAGCAATGTCACAACAATATACGGAAGTTAAGTATGTTATATTGAAACGGTTTACTGCTTCAACAAAGAGCAATGTCACAACAATATACGGAAGTTAAGTATGTTATATTGAAACGGTTTACTGCTTCAACAAAAGCAATGTCACAACAATATACGGAAGTTAAGTATGTTATATTGAAACGGTTTACTGCTTCAACAAAGAGCAATGTCACAACAATATACGGTAGTTAAGTATGTTATATTGAAACGGTTTACTGCTTCAACAAAGAGCAATGTCACAACAATATACGGAAGTTAAGTATGTTATATTGAAACGGTTTACTGCTTCAACAAAGAGCAATGTCACAACAATATACGGAAGTTAAGTATGTTATATTGAAACGGTTTACTGCTTCAACAAAGAGCAATGTCACAACAATATACGGAAGTTAAGTATGTTATATTGAAACGGTTTACTACTTCAACAAAGAGCAATGTCACAACAATATACGGAAGTTAAGTATGTTATATTGAAACGGTTTACTGCTTCAACAAAGAGCAATGTCACAACAATATACGGAAGTTAAGTATGTTATATTGAAACGGTTTACTGCTTCAACAAAGAGCAATGTCACAACAATATACGGTAGTTAAGTATGTTATATTGAAACGGTTTACTGCTTCAACAAAGAGCAATGTCACAACAATATACGGAAGTTAAGTATGTTATATTGAAACGGTTTACTACTTCAACAAAAGGCAATGTCACAACAATATACGGTAGTTAAGTATGTTATATTGAAACAGTTTACTGCTTCAACAAAGAGCAATGTCACAACAATATACGGTAGTTAAGTATGTTATATTGAAACAGTTTACTGCTTCAACAAAAGCAATGTCACAACAATATACGGAAGTTAAGTATGTTATATTGAAACGGTTTACTGCTTCAACAAAGAGCAATGTCACAACAATATACGGTAGTTAAGTATGTTATATTGAAACGGTTTACTGCTTCAACAAAGAGCAATGTCACAACAATATACGGAAGTTAAGTATGTTATATTGAAACGGTTTACTGCTTCAACAAAGAGCAATGTCACAACAATATACGGTAGTTAAGTATGTTATATTGAAACGGTTTACTGCTTCAACAAAGAGCAATGTCACAACAATATACGGAAGTTAAGTATGTTATATTGAAACGGTTTACTGCTTCAACAAAAGCAATGTCACAACAATATACGGAAGTTAAGTATGTTATATTGAAACGGTTTACTGCTTCAACAAAGAGCAATGTCACAACAATATACGGAAGTTAAGTATGTTATATTGAAACGGTTTACTGCTTCAACAAAGAGCAATGTCACAACAATATACGGAAGTTAAGTATGTTATATTGAAACGGTTTACTGCTTCAACAAAGAGCAATGTCACAACAATATACGGTAGTTAAGTATGTTATATTGAAACGGTTTACTGCTTCAACAAAGAGCAATGTCACAACAATATACGGAAGTTAAGTATGTTATATTGAAACGGTTTACTACTTCAACAAAGAGCAATGTCACAACAATATACGGTAGTTAAGTATGTTATATTGAAACGGTTTACTGCTTCAACAAAGAGCAATGTCACAACAATATACGGTAGTTAAGTATGTTATATTGAAACGGTTTACTGCTTCAACAAAGAGCAATGTCACAACAATATACGGAAGTTAAGTATGTTATATTGAAACGGTTTACTGCTTCAACAAAGAGCAATGTCACAACAATATACGGAAGTTAAGTATGTTATATTGAAACAGTTTACTGCTTCAACAAAGAGCAATGTCACAACAATATACGGAAGTTAAGTATGTTATATTGAAACGGTTTACTGCTTCAACAAAGAGCAATGTCACAACAATATACGGTAGTTAAGTATGTTATATTGAAACGGTTTACTGCTTCAACAAAAGCAATGTCACAACAATATACGGAAGTTAAGTATGTTATATTGAAACGGTTTACTGCTTCAACAAAGAGCAATGTCACAACAATATACGGTAGTTAAGTATGTTATATTGAAACGGTTTACTGCTTCAACAAAGAGCAATGTCACAACAATATACGGAAGTTAAGTATGTTATATTGAAACGGTTTACTGCTTCAACAAAAGCAATGTCACAACAATATACGGTAGTTAAGTATGTTATATTGAAACGGTTTACTGCTTCAACAAAGAGCAATGTCACAACAATATACGGTAGTTAAGTATGTTATATTGAAACGGTTTACTGCTTCAACAAAGAGCAATGTCACAACAATATACGGAAGTTAAGTATGTTATATTGAAACGGTTTACTGCTTCAACAAAGAGCAATGTCACAACAATATACGGAAGTTAAGTATGTTATATTGAAACGGTTTACTGCTTCAACAAAAAGCAATGTCACAACAATATACGGAAGTTAAGTATGTTATATTGAAACGGTTTACTGCTTCAACAAAGAGCAATGTCACAACAATATACGGTAGTTAAGTATGTTATATTGAAACGGTTTACTGCTTCAACAAAGAGCAATGTCACAACAATATACGGTAGTTAAGTATGTTATATTGAAACGGTTTACTACTTCAACAAAGAGCAATGTCACAACAATATACGGAAGTTAAGTATGTTATATTGAAACGGTTTACTGCTTCAACAAAAAGCAATGTCACAACAATATACGGAAGTTAAGTATGTTATATTGAAACGGTTTACTGCTTCAACAAAGAGCAATGTCACAACAATATACGGAAGTTAAGTATGTTATATTGAAACGGTTTACTGCTTCAACAAAGAGCAATGTCACAACAATATACGGTAGTTAAGTATGTTATATTGAAACGGTTTACTGCTTCAACAAAGAGCAATGTCACAACAATATACGGAAGTTAAGTATGTTATATTGAAACGGTTTACTGCTTCAACAAAGAGCAATGTCACAACAATATACGGAAGTTAAGTATGTTATATTGAAACGGTTTACTGCTTCAACAAAGAGCAATGTCACAACAATATACGGAAGTTAAGTATGTTATATTGAAACGGTTTACTGCTTCAACAAAGAGCAATGTCACAACAATATACGGAAGTTAAGTATGTTATATTGAAACGGTTTACTGCTTCAACAAAGAGCAATGTCACAACAATATACGGTAGTTAAGTATGTTATATTGAAACGGTTTACTGCTTCAACAAAGAGCAATGTCACAACAATATACGGTAGTTAAGTATGTTATATTGAAACGGTTTACTGCTTCAACAAAGAGCAATGTCACAACAATATACGGAAGTTAAGTATGTTATATTGAAACGGTTTACTGCTTCAACAAAGAGCAATGTCACAACAATATACGGAAGTTAAGTATGTTATATTGAAACGGTTTACTGCTTCAACAAAGAGCAATGTCACAACAATATACGGAAGTTAAGTATGTTATATTGAAACGGTTTACTGCTTCAACAAAGAGCAATGTCACAACAATATACGGAAGTTAAGTATGTTATATTGAAACGGTTTACTACTTCAACAAAAAGCAATGTCACAACAATATACGGTAGTTAAGTATGTTATATTGAAACGGTTTACTGCTTCAACAAAGAGCAATGTCACAACAATATACGGAAGTTAAGTATGTTATATTGAAACGGTTTACTACTTCAACAAAAAGCAATGTCACAACAATATACGGAAGTTAAGTATGTTATATTGAAACGGTTTACTGCTTCAACAAAGAGCAATGTCACAACAATATACGGTAGTTAAGTATGTTATATTGAAACAGTTTACTGCTTCAACAAAGAGCAATGTCACAACAATATACGGAAGTTAAGTATGTTATATTGAAACGGTTTACTGCTTCAACAAAGAGCAATGTCACAACAATATACGGTAGTTAAGTATGTTATATTGAAACGGTTTACTGCTTCAACAAAGAGCAATGTCACAACAATATACGGAAGTTAAGTATGTTATATTGAAACGGTTTACTGCTTCAACAAAGAGCAATGTCACAACAATATACGGTAGTTAAGTATGTTATATTGAAACAGTTTACTGCTTCAACAAAGAGCAATGTCACAACAATATACGGAAGTTAAGTATGTTATATTGAAACGGTTTACTGCTTCAACAAAGAGCAATGTCACAACAATATACGGAAGTTAAGTATGTTATATTGAAACGGTTTACTGCTTCAACAAAGAGCAATGTCACAACAATATACGGAAGTTAAGTATGTTATATTGAAACGGTTTACTGCTTCAACAAAGAGCAATGTCACAACAATATACGGAAGTTAAGTATGTTATATTGAAACGGTTTACTGCTTCAACAAAGAGCAATGTCACAACAATATACGGAAGTTAAGTATGTTATATTGAAACGGTTTACTGCTTCAACAAAGAGCAATGTCACAACAATATACGGAAGTTAAGTATGTTATATTGAAACGGTTTACTGCTTCAACAAAAGCAATGTCACAACAATATACGGAAGTTAAGTATGTTATATTGAAACGGTTTACTGCTTCAACAAAGAGCAATGTCACAACAATATACGGAAGTTAAGTATGTTATATTGAAACGGTTTACTGCTTCAACAAAGAGCAATGTCACAACAATATACGGAAGTTAAGTATGTTATATTGAAACGGTTTACTGCTTCAACAAAGAGCAATGTCACAACAATATACGGAAGTTAAGTATGTTATATTGAAACGGTTTACTGCTTCAACAAAGAGCAATGTCACAACAATATACGGAAGTTAAGTATGTTATATTGAAACGGTTTACTGCTTCAACAAAGAGCAATGTCACAACAATATACGGTAGTTAAGTATGTTATATTGAAACAGTTTACTGCTTCAACAAAGAGCAATGTCACAACAATATACGGAAGTTAAGTATGTTATATTGAAACGGTTTACTGCTTCAACAAAAAGCAATGTCACAACAATATACGGTAGTTAAGTATGTTATATTGAAACGGTTTACTGTCTTCAGAAAAAACTATTTTACAACAATATATGGAAGTTAAGTATGTTATATTGAAACGGTTTACTGCTTCAACAAAGAGCAATGTCACAACAATATACGGTAGTTAAGTATGTTATATTGAAACGGTTTACTGCTTCAACAAAGAGCAATGTCACAACAATATACGGAAGTTAAGTATGTTATATTGAAACGGTTTACTGCTTCAACAAAGAGCAATGTCACAACAATATACGGTAGTTAAGTATGTTATATTGAAACAGTTTACTGCTTCAACAAAGAGCAATGTCACAACAATATACGGAAGTTAAGTATGTTATATTGAAACGGTTTACTACTTCAACAAAAGCAATGTCACAACAATATACGGAAGTTAAGTATGTTATATTGAAACGGTTTACTGCTTCAACAAAAAGCAATGTCACAACAATATACGGAAGTTAAGTATGTTATATTGAAACGGTTTACTGCTTCAACAAAGAGCAATGTCACAACAATATACGGAAGTTAAGTATGTTATATTGAAACGGTTTACTACTTCAACAAAGAGCAATGTCACAACAATATACGGAAGTTAAGTATGTTATATTGAAACGGTTTACTGCTTCAACAAAGAGCAATGTCACAACAATATACGGAAGTTAAGTATGTTATATTGAAACGGTTTACTGCTTCAACAAAGAGCAATGTCACAACAATATACGGAAGTTAAGTATGTTATATTGAAACGGTTTACTGCTTCAACAAAGAGCAATGTCACAACAATATACGGAAGTTAAGTATGTTATATTGAAACGGTTTACTGCTTCAACAAAAAGCAATGTCACAACAATATACGGAAGTTAAGTATGTTTATATTGAAACGGTTTACTGCTTCAACAAAGAGCAATGTCACAACAATATACGGTAGTTAAGTATGTTATATTGAAACGGTTTACTACTTCAACAAAGAGCAATGTCACAACAATATACGGAAGTTAAGTATGTTATATTGAAACGGTTTACTGCTTCAACAAAGAGCAATGTCACAACAATATACGGAAGTTAAGTATGTTATATTGAAACGGTTTACTGTCTTCAACAAAGAGCAATGTCACAACAATATACGGAAGTTAAGTATGTTATATTGAAACGGTTTACTGCTTCAACAAAGAGCAATGTCACAACAATATACGGTAGTTAAGTATGTTATATTGAAACGGTTTACTACTTCAACAAAGAGCAATGTCACAACAATATACGGTAGTTAAGTATGTTATATTGAAACAGTTTACTACTTCAACAAAGAGCAATGTCACAACAATATAGGTGTAGTTAAGTATGTTATATTGAAACGGTTTACTGCTTCAACAAAAGCAATGTCACAACAATATACGGAAGTTAAGTATGTTATATTGAAACGGTTTACTGCTTCAACAAAGAGCAATGTCACAACAATATACGGAAGTTAAGTATGTTATATTGAAACGGTTTACTGCTTCAACAAAGAGCAATGTCACAACAATATACGGTAGTTAAGTATGTTATATTGAAACAGTTTACTGCTTCAACAAAGAGCAATGTCACAACAATATACGGAAGTTAAGTATGTTATATTGAAACGGTTTACTGCTTCAACAAAAGAGCAATGTCACAACAATATACGGTAGTTAAGTATGTTATATTGAAACGGTTTACTGCTTCAACAAAGAGCAATGTCACAACAATATACGGAAGTTAAGTATGTTATATTGAAACGGTTTACTGCTTCAACAAAGAGCAATGTCACAACAATATACGGAAGTTAAGTATGTTATATTGAAACGGTTTACTGCTTCAACAAAGAGCAATGTCACAACAATATACGGTAGTTAAGTATGTTATATTGAAACGGTTTACTGCTTCAACAAAGAGCAATGTCACAACAATATACGGAAGTTAAGTATGTTATATTGAAACGGTTTACTGCTTCAACAAAGAGCAATGTCACAACAATATACGGAAGTTAAGTATGTTATATTGAAACGGTTTACTGCTTCAACAAAGAGCAATGTCACAACAATATACGGAAGTTAAGTATGTTATATTGAAACAGTTTACTGCTTCAACAAAGAGCAATGTCACAACAATATACGGAAGTTAAGTATGTTATATTGAAACGGTTTACTGCTTCAACAAAAAGAGCAATGTCACAACAATATACGGTAGTTAAGTATGTTATATTGAAACGGTTTACTGCTTCAACAAAAAGCAATGTCACAACAATATACGGAAGTTAAGTATGTTATATTGAAACAGTTTACTGCTTCAACAAAGAGCAATGTCACAACAATATACGGAAGTTAAGTATGTTATATTGAAACGGTTTACTACTTCAACAAAGAGCAATGTCACAACAATATACGGTAGTTAAGTATGTTATATTGAAACGGTTTACTGCTTCAACAAAGAGCAATGTCACAACAATATACGGTAGTTAAGTATGTTATATTCAAACTGTTTACTGCTTCAACAAAGAGCAATGTCACAACAATATACGGAAGTTAAGTACATTATATTGAAACGGTTTACTGCTTCAACAAAAAGCAATGTCACAACAATATACGGAAGTTAAGTATGTTATATTGAAACGGTTTACTGCTTCAACAAAGAGCAATGTCACAACAATATACGGAAGTTAAGTATGTTATATTGAAACGGTTTACTGCTTCAACAAAGAGCAATGTCACAACAATATACGGTAGTTAAGTATGTTATATTGAAACGGTTTACTGCTTCAACAAAGAGCAATGTCACAACAATATACGGAAGTTAAGTATGTTATATTGAAACGGTTTACTGCTTCAACAAAAGACAATGACACAACAATATACGATAGTTAAGTATGTTATATTGAAACGGTTTACTGCTTCAACAAAAATTAATGTCACAACAATACACGATGGTTAAGTATGTTATATTGAAACGGTTTACTGCTTCAACAAAGAGCAATGTCACAACAATATACGGAAGTTAAATATGTTATATTGAAACGGTTTACTGCTTCAACAAAAAGCAATGTCACAACAATATAAGGAAGTTAAGTATGTTATATTGAAACGGTTTACTGCTTCAACAAAGAGCAATGTCACAACAATATACGGTAGTTAAGTATGTTATATTGAAACGGTTTACTTACTTCAACAAAGAGCAATGTCACAACAATATACGGTAGTTAAGTATGTTATATTGAAACGGTTTACTACTTCAACAAAGAGCAATGTCACAACAATATACGGAAGTTAAGTATGTTATATTGAAACGGTTTACTGCTTCAACAAAAGCAATGTCACAACAATATACTTTAGTTAAATATTTTATATTGAAACAGTTTACTGCTTCAACAAAGAGCAATGTCACAACAACAAACGGAAGTTAAGTATGTTATATTGAAACGGTTTACTACTTCAACAAAGAGCAATGTCACAACAATATTCGGTAGTTAAGTATGTT
Organism: Tachypleus tridentatus; assembly: GCF_004210375.1. Classification (NCBI taxonomy): domain Eukaryota; kingdom Metazoa; phylum Arthropoda; class Merostomata; order Xiphosura; family Limulidae; genus Tachypleus; species Tachypleus tridentatus. The sequence continues at coordinate 4,293,518 of NC_134833.1, read as the reverse complement.
ATATTGAAACTGTTTACTGCTTCAACAAAGAGCAATGTCACAACAATATTCGGTAGTTAAGTATGTTATATTGAAACGGTTTATTGCTTCAACAAACACCAATGTCACAACAATATACGGAAGTTAAGTATGTTATATTGAAACGGTTTACTGCTTCAACAAAGAGCAATGTCACAACAATATACGGAAGTTAAGTATGTTATATTGAAACGGTTTACTGCTTCAACAAAGAGCAATGTCACAACAATATTCGGTAGTTAAGTATGTTATATTGAAACGGTTTACTGCTTCAACAAAGAGCAATGTCACAACAATATACGTTGGTTAAGTATGTTATATTGAAACAGTTTACTGCTTCAACAAAGAGCAATGTCACAACAATATACGGAAGTTAAGTATGTTATATTGAAACGGTTTACTGCTTCAACAAAGAGCAATGTCACAACAATATACGGAAGTTAAGTATGTTATATTAAAACGGTTTACTGCTTCAACAAATAGCAATGTCACAACAACATACGGAAGTTAAGTATGTTATATTGAAACGGTTTACTACTTCAACAAAGGCAATGTCACAACAATATACGGTAGTTAAGTATGTTATATTGAAACGGTTTACTGCTTCAACAAAGAGCAATGTCACAACAATATACGGTAGTTAAGTATGTTATATTGAAACGGTTTACTGCTTCAACAAAAGCAATGTCACAACAATATACGGTAGTTAAGTATGTTATATTGAAACGGTTTACTGCTTCAACAAAGAGCAATGTCACAACAATATACGGTAGTTAAGTATGTTATATTGAAACGGTTTACTACTTCAACAAAAGGCAATGTCACAACAATATACTGTAGTTAAATATGTTATATTGAAACAGTTTACTGCTTCAACAAAGAGCAATGTCACAACAATATAGGGAATTTAAGTATGTTATATTGAAACGGTTTACTGCTTCAACAAAGAGCAATGTCACAACAATATACGGTAGTTAAGTATGTTATATTGAAACAGTTTACTGCTTCAACAAAGAGCAATGTCACAACAATATACGGTAGTTAAGTATGTTATATTCAAACTGTTTACTGCTTCAACAAAGAGCAATGTCACAACAATATACGGAAGTTAAGTATGTTATATTGAAACGGTTTACTGCTTCAACAAAAGCAATGTCACAACAATATACGGAAGTTAAGTATGTTATATTGAAACGGTTTACTGCTTCAACAAAGAGAAATGTCACAACAATATACGGAAGTTAAGTATCTTATATTGAAACGGTTTACTACTTCAACAAAGAGCAATGTCACAACAATATACGGAAGTTAAGTATGTTATATTGAAACGGTTTACTGCTTCAACAAAAACAATGTCACAACAATATACGGAAGTTAA